>NC_091158.1:14178644-14238644 GCF_040958095.1 Procambarus clarkii
TCCTTCTCTTCGCCATTAGGCATTATGCAGTCAATTATGTTAACTCCTATGGTATACTTCTTACCTTCTGGCCTTACACCTTATATATAGACTTTCTCTACCACTGTTTTTTTACATGATTTGATAATGGTGTAGGATGAACCGACACGCCGTCACCTCCATTATTTTTTCATGTGTGGGACTGGGTGTCTAATTTTGAACCATGTTATTGAGACTGTGATCTCTTCCTGTTCTTAGAGTAAACTTTAAACCTGTTCTTAGAGTAGGTTCAGAGAAAACTTTACCACTCCTTATTTACTGAAAAGGTCGCGAAAAAGCCCTGTCACCCTCCTTATTCAATGAGGTCGTATGAAAGTCCAACCACTATCCATTTTCTTTGACTTTGCAAGCTCAGCCTATAGCTTTAATTTTACCGCAAAACACAAATATAGATGGCGTTGATTAATGAGACAAGTGTGTGTGTGTGTGTGTGTGTGTGTGTGTGTGTGTGTGTGTGTGTGTGTGTGTGTGTGTGTGTGTGTGTGTGTGTGTGTGTGTGTGTGAGAGAGATGTCATACATCAGTGTTGCATACAAGGAAATGCATGAGAAGAAGCGATAATCAAACAGTGAATACACTCTTAAAACAACTGTTTGAGTACATCAACGTTGATTGCACATCTGGTGTGAATCTCTGCAGCATGATAATAAGGAGCATCAGGTGTGCAATAAGGTGTTCTAGGGTGTAATAAGATGTTCAAGAGAATAATAAGGTGTAGATATATATATATATATATATATATATATATATATATATATATATATATATATATATATATATATATATATTTATATATATATATATATATATATATATATATATATATATACATATATATATATATATATATATATATATATATATATATATACATACATACATACATACACAATGTAGGGGATAGAATCACTCAAATAATTGGACATGAGAGCCTTACTGAAGAGAATCAGTCACATCACCAATTAATTTTAAGACTAATGTTTCTACCAACAAATACATTGATATACAACACATGTGACTAAAGCAAACATGTTTGTCCGCAATAAAACAGCGAATTTAAAGCCATAAATACGTAAAAAACTAAACCATCATAACAAAATACGGGGGAAAAATACTTCTTGTTGAAGCAGCATTTTTGGCTTTGCTTCGCATAAAAAATAATTGGAAAACAAAAAAATTATATATCATCATACTTGTGATGGCAAGATAATTAATGCCTATCTTAGTTAAATTGCAAAATCCATACGTGAATAAAAATCGAATGGTTATAAAAATGTATAATGGCTTTACATGATAGTTTAGTGTTGGGGGCAGTACAGTTATTATCTCCCGTTAATGTTGGAAACATTAAGACAATTCTTCATTGGTCAGATTATCTTCTATTTGGTGGCACTCCTTAGTTCTTACTCTTATCCAAGTGAAAAAAAAAACTTATGTGAAAAACAAACATTAATACGGTTGATATTTTAGGATAAGTCAAAACATACTGAATCAAGTAAATATTTTCGTTCATATATATTTTTGATTTGAAACTATAAATTCACAACTCAAAAATGTAAATTATGATTTAAAATTAAAAAGGATAGTAGTAAGATATATGGATATAATTCTTTTTTCTTTTCCCGGCTTCATAAAAATGATTCAAACCTACACAAGGTGACAATGAGGTCTCATATTTACCCTTTTTGACTCTCTCCGCGAAAAGTTCAGCCTCGTCCACCAGGACCCCAAGACTTGAGTACGTGTGTGAGTGGCTGGCGTCGTTCGCAGGCTGTGTCGGGCACCCCTTCCAACTTGTATCTTTTAGGGGACTTTAAGAGGATCTCGAGGACCTTTCAGAGGCTCTCAAGTGCCTTTTATTAAGGTCCTTTTAGAGTCCCAAGGACTTTTGACCCGTAATGTGAAGCCGTGAAATCTCACGAATTGCGAGAGGATTAACAACGTGTAGGCTTTAAGACCCTGAATGAATCTGATGACTTCGTAGACGTTTCAGGAAGACATTGAAGAGTTTTCGGATTTGTTGTAGATGAAGGTCTTTGAAGGCATGATGGGTCTTGAAAAAGCTATTCTCTTGACGACGGAGGCATACGAAAATTCTCGATTGATATTATTTAATACTTTCCGACGTTTGAGCCTACACAACTGTTTGAGAAGCGCGGATTGACTAGATCAGAACGGCCGATATAACCGTCGATCAACCGGACTGGACTTTGGCATGGTAGTTTATTAGCATAAGAGGATAGCTATGTTGTCCATTTACGTATGTGGGTCGTTCGTGAGCAAGTAACGAGTGCGGTTGTCGTGTGTGTGTATTACAAGTGACAAAATATACAGACTCTGATTATATTATGACGAAGGTTTAGGACTTAACAGGGAAATTTCTAATCTTGATTTTATATTATCAATTAGCTGTGATATATGTTTTCCAACATTGGAAATAGAGCAGAATTATCCTGAGAACATACAATTATCTCACGGTGACAGTTCATGTATCAAATGAAGTTCCTAGCATCATCTACTCCTGATGATCATCTACCCCAGCATCATCTACTCCTTAGATCATCTACCACTGCCTCAAGTAAACTCGGAATAGCTTCAAGGATGAGCTTGCTTCCCAGAAAGTTTTGTTTCCAATATTGTCAGAAATTCTGAAAATTTGGAGTAGATGAGATTCACGACGGAACTGATGCTTTACGGGCGTTACTATTTTCCGTCGTCGTAAATCTGAGATAAAGGTTCTTACATTTGCCTTGAGAACTTTGGTAAATTGATCTCGGATATAATCAGTGATTTATTGCTGCGAGGTCTGACCCACATCACGCTTGTATTTCTCGCTCAGACGTGTATCCAGGATATCTTGGAGCTATAGAAAAGTAATTTACTGCTTGTGAGTAGTGTAGAAGACTTGAACAGCTGCGGTGGTCTACAATGGTCCCTCAATACATCCTTAATAGCTAGTTCCTGACGGTGAGCCTGACACAGGCTGGTCCTCTTCTCTTCAGCTCCCTTCTCCGTGCAGCATCTTTGGCACGAGCAGTTATTTGGCAGTGTTATAACACTTCATGTTATGACACTTTAAAATTGATAGCTGTTGGTTTCTCCGAGAGATACGGACCTGATGTGACTGAAGATGCTTCATTAAGCGGCCACCACTTGCTTACGCGCCCATGACAACACCTAAGTCTTGTTCTTCACACACACACACACACACACAGATATGAGAAGCTCTTATAAGGCCCTGAGAGTGAAAGATTGTCATCAGTGTGTGTTAACGTAACTTTTTATGAAAGTGGTACAACATATATCTATCACAGAAGGATCACAGTTGGTGTCTGACGCTTTTGTTAATGAAATAATTATCGTAAGTCTCTTCCATTTAGTAGTGAAGAAAGACAGACAGGCCAGGTTTGCTAGGCACGTGTAAATGCAACAACGCAAACGGTCGAGTAAATTATATCCACTTACTGCCAAGTGTCTGCAAATGAGGCTTCACATATATACAAAATACTTATGCAGCCAATGGTTGAAAAATTATCTGCACAAAAAGCTTCCTTTGAGAGCCGGTAATAAACGGTAAATTCACATGTCCTGCGATTGAAAATATTCTGTTGATTTTAAAAATGAAAATTCAACCTTTGTTTTACACTGCTTATATACATATACATACATACATATATATTTCTATATATTATATACAGAAAATATATATAAATGCTTGTTCAATTCAGTCATATTATCTCTAGAAAAACTTTTATGATATATATATATATATACAGACGCGTCTGTTTGTCTTTGTATTTCTACACATTGACGCGCCGCGCGCACTCGTTATCTTGCTTGTTACAAAGACACCGATAATCTCATGGCTCCAGAGGGCGCACTGCGAGCCCCCCACACAATGCGCACACCGCAATGCGCACACCGCAATGTGTTCACGTCGATGCGTTCAGCACGTCGCACTAGCCACCACGCAGCGGCAGCTAGGCAGACCAGCCATGGCGGCTTCGGCCCTCACTACGACCTAAAGATGTATTTGCGTTCACTTTGTGACCCACACAGAGGGGCAGGAGGTTCGCTGTGTACTACCCGAAGGCCGCAGGCTGCGTTCACCACTGCTCTCAATGATCCAGCGTAGCCCACACCTCTTCACCTTCTCGGCGCTCGCGAGTCTACAAAAATCCGACCCTTTAAGTCACCTGAGGTGCACGGGTTCTCTTACTCAAGGATCCGTGAGTAACACTCTCACTCCTCCACACGACTGGACCAGCGGGGCCTCGATGGTTCCCTTGGGTTCACCTGAACGCCAGGTGAGGCTCTCCCCTCCGACGTTGGAGGAGATGGTGGAGGAGGAGGAGGAGGAGGAGTGGTGGTGAGAGGAAGAGTGCCAATGGCAGGGCCCGCGCGGGAGGGTTGGCACCGCTCGACTGTGGTGCTCAGTCGCTGTGTTGGTGGTTTAGCTCAGGCCTGCCACCCACCCACCCACCCAGCCGCCCACCCGGCGGCCCTGACCCACCCACGCGGTGGTGATGGTGGTTCCCATACTGTGGTGCCATATTGTGATGTTATCTGGAATCGTTTGTATTCCTGTGACGTTGATATACTGCTGAAATTGCGCTGTGATTTATGTAAATAATAGTTATCACTATCACAGGCCCTAAACATCTCTGAGAGACGGTGCCTACATACTGGTATTATCCCCAGACATAAAACAGCGTAAATAGTGCCTCTTCACAGAGAATGTAGCCAAAACAGACGCCCAAAAATACATACCAATAGCACTAACATCACGCATAAAAATCTTTGAAAGAGTGCTAAGAAGATCACAAAACATATGGCATCACAGCATCAACATAACCCTGGACATCAGGGGTTATATTCCCTCTGCCTCTCTCAACTGCTAGATCACTATGGCATGACTTTGGATGCCGTGGAAGACAACCAAAACGCTGATGTAATACACACTTCGTAAAAGTTTTCAACAAATGTAACCAAGGTCTGGTCTCACACACACAAAAAAGGTTTAGTCACACACACATTGCACGCAAAAAGGAATTACTGACTAAGTAGGAGATGGATCTTTAATTTTCGAACGAACAGAACCAGCAGTGTAATAATTAGCAAAGTAAAATCCGGATCATCTACCATGAAAAGCTCAAGTCCCTCCAGGGTGACTGAGCTTGATCCGATACTTTGTTTAACCCTAATATCGGACACGCTATAGTACCGTATCATCTTGTGCAGAGAACACGAAGATTTTCATAAGAGTACGCAGTATACAGGACACAGCAAACCTCCAAACTGATGTTAATCAGGTCTTTCAAATGACCACATAAAATATCATGATGTTTAATGGAGATAAGTCGCAGCTCCAGAAAACGATGATGTCAAACTGAAACCACATATAATACGCAGTCAAATTCCACTATTGAAAAAAAATACATTGTTTTTTCAATAGTAGGAAAGAATAATGATTTGTGAAAGGAATTATCAGCGAAAAACACCAAGGCATTACGACTATACAGCAAAAAGATCTGGGAATAATCGTGTCGGAAACCTTTCCTTTAAAGAACACACAACACAATGCCTGTCACAACTGCAAGAAAAATGACAGGTTGGATAACGAGAATCTTTCGAACAAATGATGACAGACCAAAGGTGATACTTTTAAGACTAGTGCTTTCTAGGGTGGAATATTGGTACACATAAACAGCCCCATTCAATGCTGGAGGAATTGCTGAACTGGAGAACGTGCGAAGGTCTTTAACTGCACGAATCGATTCATTAAAACAAAAATATTGCGAAAAATTATGGTGTCGATATTAGAGGTAATGGTATAGGTAGTGTTGGCGGAAATTAATGTGGTGGTGTTGGTAGTATGGTGGTGTTGGTTGGGGTAGTGGTGATAGTGATGACCATGGTGATGATAATGGTGGCAGTCATAGTGGTGATGATAGTCGTGACGGAAAGACGTTGGTGATAGTGAAATGGCGGAATTATGTGGGGTTTTTTGGCTATTGTGATGGTAAGTTACAGTAGTGTGTGTGTGTGTGTGTGTGTGTGTGTGTGTGTGTGTGTGTGTGTGTGTGTGTGTGTGTGTGTGTGTGTGTGTGTGTGTGTGTGTGTTTACTAGTTGTGTTTTTGCGGGGGTTGAGCTTTGCTCTTTCGGCCCGCCTCTCAACTGTCAATCAACTGTTTACTAACTACTTTTTTTTTTTTTTCCACACCACACACACACACACACCACAGGAAGCAGCCCGTGACAGCTGACTAACTCCCAGGTACCTATTTACTGCTAGGTAACAGAGGCATTCAGGGTGAAAGAAACTTTGCCCATTTGTTTCTGCCTCGTGCGGGAATCGAACCCGCGCCACAGAATTACGAGTCCTGCGCGCTACCCACCAGGCTACGAGGCCCCCCACCAGGCTACGAGGCCCCTGTGTGTGTGTGTGTGTGTGTGTGTGTGTGTGTGTGTGTGTGTGTGTGTGTGTGTGTGTGTGTGTGTAATTACCTAAGTGTAGTTACAGGATGAGAGCTACGCTCGTGGTGTCCCGTCTCCCCAGCACTCTTTGTCATATACCGCTTTGAAACTACTGATTTAGAGTGTGTGTTTGTGTGTGTACTCACCAAGTTGTGCTTGCTGGGGGTTGAGCTCTGGCTCTTTGGTCTCGCCTCTAAACTGTGTGTGTGTGTGTGTGACGTCAGATGCCTTCTCCCTTTATTACTCATTATCCGAGCTTGTCCCTCCCCTCATCAGATCAGCAGTTTCCCTCACTATCTCATTACCTCTCCCTTTTGATCGCACGCTCATATCGCCTCCGGAGTTGGCGTCTCTTGTGTAGGTGTCAGAACTGGCCAACATGTACACCTCGAGGAGTACACACGTGTCTACATGGACATGCGTTCATGATGGCTAACCCCCCTCCTCCCCCATCCCTTCCCACCACACACGTCATCATATCTCTCATCATTTCTTATTGATCGTAAACCATATTATCTCTTGTTATTTATTTTTTCCTTTATATTATTTTTATTTCATTTGCCTGCGTCTACCCTTTGTTATGTCTCATATTATGCTCAGAGTCTTATTGACCCAAGGTCACTTTAACTGGTGCTTCACAGTCTTACTGACCCAAGGTCACTTTAACTGGTGCTTCACAGTCTTACTGACCCAAGGTCACTTTAACTGGTGCTTCACAGTCTTACTGACCCAAGGTCACTTTAACTGGTGCTTCACAGTCTTATTGACCCAAGGTCACTTTAACTGGTGCTTCACAGTCTTACTGACCCAAGGTCACTTTAACTGGTGCTTCACAGTCTTACTGACCAAGGTCACTTTAACTGGTGCTTCACAGTCTTACTGACCCAAGGTCACTTTAACTGGTGCTTCACAGTCTTACTGACCCAAGGTTACCTAAACGTCTAAAATGATCTTCCCTGCCTCAACTCTACACAGAAGCCGTCTTGTCGAATCGGCTCGGCCCAACATGAACCTCAGCCCTGGCTTCGTTTCTGTTGACTCTTCCCTCTCACGGTGCATACTCTAACGCTCCAACCTTCTTAACAAACGTGATCTAACTTAGCTTTTTCCCCGCTAAGATCTCTTTCGTTCCTAGACGCTTTATCTTCGTCATTAGGCTTCTTGCAGTTTTCTTGTAATTTTATTTGTACGTTTCTATTTTTTTCTTATTTATACTCTTTATCCTATTCTTCTTCTTCTTCCTCTTTTCTTACCTTACTTTTGCTCTTTCATTTACATTACCTGATTTTTTGTTATCTTTTTACCTTTTTACCTTTTTTCTTTTCTTACCTTTGTCACCAGGGTGAAAGATACTCTGCCCATTTGTTTCTGCCTCTGCCGGGGATCGAACCCGGGCCCCTAAGGCTCCAGAGCGCTGTCCATTCAGCCACGAGGCCCCTTATGTGTGTGTATGTGTGTGTGTATGTGTGTGTGTGTGTGTATGTGTGTGTGTGTGTGTGTGTGTGTGTGTGTGTGTGTGTGTGTGTGTGTGTGTGTGTGTGTGTGTGTGTGACTGGTTATCGTATAAATTTTCCCTTGTTTAGTCGTTCTGAGAGAAAACCCAATCACCAGACAATCCATTTTCATTACTGACAGCCGCTCCCACGTAATGATGTCAGTATATCGGTGACAAACCTGTCCTCGATGTCAGTACATTACTGACAAACTTGACAGTTATAGCCTGCAGTCCACACCTGCCACTGCTGAAGTCAATATTACAATTAAATAAATCATCCACCTTTAAATCAATTAACCAATCAACTAGTTTTAAATCATATTTCATAGATTAAATTTAATTATTGGAAAAAAGTAATTTTTAATATACTTGTAATTCATTTGTCTTAGTTAACTTCATCAAAACAATGTTCTTCTTCTTCAGTTATGAAATTTACCCATTAGGGTGTTCCACTAACCTATTATTATTCGTTCCAGCACAGAGCCTGTAGCGTTTGAAATTGGGAAAAAACTCCTAACCTATTGAGGCTGACACCCATTAGTCTAAGTGGGAGCCGGTCGGCCGAGCGACCAGCACACTGGACTTGTGATCCTGTGGTCCCGGGTTCGATCCCGGGCGCCGGCGAGAAACAATGGGTAGAGTTTCTTTCACCCTATGCCCCTGTTACCTAGCAGTAAAATAGGTACCTGGGTGTTAGTCAGCTGTCACGGGCTGCTTCCTGGGGGTGGAGGCCTGGTCGAGGACCGGGCCGCGGGGACACTAAAAAAAAAAAGCCCCGAAATCATCTCAAGATAACCTCAAGATAAGAGTCCAAACAGAGGTAATTTACCTCCTCTAAAGCAACTTAATTTGGGCCCCTGGTGCCCCTAGCATCCAAAACCACCCGCAATAACCGTCGAGACGGGCCGAGTTTAAGGACCTCTTACCAAATACTAAGAGTGAGTGACCCTTCACTCACCTCTAAGGATGAGTGACCCTTCAGAAGGGTCACTCACTCACCCTTCTGAAGATGTAGTAATAAATACGAAAGTACTTAAGGAAATTCCTGTTTTAATTCTTCCTCCGTGGTTTGACACTCACTTTTTTTCATCACGTGTTAATTTTCGTGATTTACGCGCACACACACACACACACATTATATATATTATATATATATATATATATATATATATATATATATATATATATATATATATATATATATATATATATATATATATATATATATATGTCGTACCTAGTAGCCAGAACGCACTTCTCAGCCTACTATGCAAGGCCCGATTTGCCTAATAAGCCAAGTTTTCATGAATTAATTGTTTTTCGACTACCTAACCTAACCTAACCTAACCTA
Source organism: Procambarus clarkii (assembly GCF_040958095.1). Taxonomy (NCBI): domain Eukaryota; kingdom Metazoa; phylum Arthropoda; class Malacostraca; order Decapoda; family Cambaridae; genus Procambarus; species Procambarus clarkii. Next base: position 14,188,007 of record NC_091158.1, read on the forward strand.
ACCTAACTTTTTCAGCTACCTTACCTAACCTAACCTATAAAGATAGGTTAGGTTAGGTTAGGTAGGGTTGGTTAGGTTCGGTCATATATCTACGTTAATTTGAACTCCAATAAAAAAAAATTGACCTCATACATAATGAAATGGGTAGCTTTATCATTTCATAAGAAAAAAATTAGAGAAAATATATTAATTCAGGAAAACTTGGCTTATTAGGCAAATCGGGCCTTGCATAGTAGGCTGAAAAGTGCGTTCTGGCTACTAGGTACGACATATATATATATATATAATGTGTGTGTGTGTACTCACCTGGTTGGGGTTCCAGGGGTTGAGCTCTGGCTCTTTGGTCCCGCCTCTCAACTGTCAATCAACTGGTGTATAGATTCCTGAGCCTACTGGGATCTATCAAATCTACATTTGAAACTTTGTATGGAGTCAGCCTCCACCACATCACTACTTAATTCATTCCACTTGATAAGTACTCTGACACTGAAAAAAATTCTAATGTCTCTGTGGTTTTCCTGAGAACTAAGTTTCCACCTGTGTGTCCCCTTGTTCGAGTTCCACCCGTGTTAAAGAGTTTGTCTTTGTCCATCCTGTCAATTCCCCTTAGTATTTTGTAGGTGGTTATCATGTCCCCTCTTACTCTTCTATTTTGCAGGGATGAGAGGTTCAGCTCCCTTGGCCTTTCCTCGTAGCTCATACCTCTCAGTTCCGGGACTAGTCTGGTGGCATTCCTCTGAATCTTCTCTAACTTTGTCTTGTGTTTAACTAGGTATGGATTCCAGGCTGGAACTGCATACTCCAGGATTTTTCTTACATAAGTGGTATACAAGGTTCTGAACGATTCCTTACACAAGTTCATAAAGGCAGTTATTATGTTGGCCAGTCTAGCATATACCGCTGATGATATCTTTTTGATGTGGGCCTCTGGGGGACAGGTTCGGTGTGATATCAACCCTCAGATCTTTCTCTATTTGACGCTTGCAAGATATCACCACCCAGATGGTACATTGTGTGCAGCCTTCTGTTCCCTTCGCCTAATTTCATTACTTTACACTTTTCTGAGTTGAACTTTAGTAGCCATTTTCTAGACCATTCCACAAGTTTGTCCAGGTCGTCCTGTAGTCTATGCCTTGATTTTTCTCATAATTTGTGCATCAACAGCCAACATGTGTGTGTGTTTGTAATTTCAAAAGCACGTGACCTTTAGATTTCAATCAACCGCAGCGAAACAATGGAACAAATAAACAAATGCCTACGAAATCCGAAATATTTTTTTTCTTTTTATTTTTATCCTTTTACTTGAGAATCTCTTTTATCTCTCACTTTCTCTCTCCCTAAGTCAATACAAGCTGATCCAACAAACAGTCGCCCCCCTGGCGTACTGGAGAACGATATCCCCCCTCCCCCTCTTGAGATATTGACATATTTCACAAGTTTGCCCTGACAACGTTTTCTGTGCTTGCCTCTAAATTATCGAAGTTCACTCTTAAACTTTATCGTCTATTCGCCCCCTCACCCATGCAAGTCCTTCGCATATGTATTCTTTGTTTATCTGGCTCCATATTTCTGTTTCTCCCTTTGGTCCATATACGTTACCGAGTTACTTCTTTACACCTACAGCTTCTCTCTCACTCTGTCTGTCTGTCTGTCTGTCTGTCTGTCTCTCTCTCTCAGATTCAGCAACCTGACTTACTTTCACAGAGAACACACATCTCACTGGACCAACACACAAGAGTAATCAGGAACTACGCACTTTTAGTCTTTATTTTTTTGTCTTGACATCTAAAATCGTTTATCAACTGAGTTTATATGTGTTTCGGAGGGTGGGTATTGGAAGGTGGTGGAGGGGGGTGGGGGGGGGGAGGAGGCAGAGGAAAGGAGGGTGAGAAGTAGAGCCTCTACAGGAGGGAAGGGTGTGAAGTAGAGCCTCTACAGGAGGGAAGGGTGTGAGGTAGAGCCTCTACAGGAGGAAAGGGTGTGAGGTAGAGCCTCTACAGGAGGGAAGGGTGTGAGGTAGAGCCTCTACAGGAGGGAAGGAAGGGTGTGAGGTAGAGCCTCTACAGGAGGGATGGGTGTGAGGTAGAGCTTCTAGAGGGAAGGGTGTGAGGTAGAGCCTCTACAAGAGGGAAGGGTGAGAGGTAGAGCCTCTACAAGAGGGAAGGGTGTGAGGTAGAGCTTCTAGAGGGAAGGGTGTGAGGTAGAGCCTCTACAGGAAGGAAGGGTGTAGGGTAGAGCCTCTACAAGAGGGAAGGGTGAGAGGTAGAGCCTCTACAAGAGGGAAGGGTGTGAGGTAGAGCTTCTAGAGGGAAGGGTGTGAGGTAGAGCCTCTTCAGGAAGGAAGGGTGTAGGGTAGAGCCTCTACAAGAGGGAAGGGTGAGAGGTAGAGCCTCTACAAGAGGGAAGGGTGTGAGGTAGAGCTTCTAGAGGGAAGGGTGTGAGGTAGAGCCTCTACAGGAAGGAAGGGTGTGAGGTAGAGCCTCTTCAGGAAGGAAGGGTGTGAGGTAGAGCCTCTACAGGAAGGAAGGGTGTGAGGTAGAGCCTCTACAGGAGGGAAGGATGTGAGGTAGAGCCTCTTCAGGAAGGAAGGGTGTGAGGTAGAGCCTCTACAGGAGGGAAGGGTGTGAGGTAGAGCCTCTTCAGGAAGGAAGGGTGTGAGGTAGAGCCTCTACAGTGACGCGAACACGTACAAATCCGGATTAAAACACACACAAATCCTCATCTAAATGAAAACACAGAAATTCAGACAAAACAAATAGTACACAAATTCGGACTGAACATAGTAAAAAATAAATCCTGACCAATCATGTACAAATATTACGGCCAAAAACAAGTACACTAAGCACGTGGTGGGACGTGTATATTAATACAACCTCACGGAACATACACACTCCTGGAATACAGTACATTAGTATGTTTGTAACACGCGACAGATTTAGGTAGCCTTGTGTGAGGTTTATGTTGACGTTAGGTATATTTTCCCCAGGATATACTCCAGATATACTCCAGAACCGTGTGTGTGCAACGTCCACACGGCTGTAATTGAGTTTCCTGGAATATTTACATGAGCTAAGTGTGTTTGGTATAATGTATTACAGCGGATAATATGTTTCGTGCTTAACAAACCAAAAATATAATATACATCCAGGAAAAGTTTCGCTTTTCTCGTGAGCATACGTCGATGACTTATGAAATCTAATCTTGCAACGTTGAGGAAGTAATATGTATATTCCGTAATACACATTGCGTATTTTGCTCATGTATGTGTGTATGTATGTTATATATGTTAAACTGTACGTAATTTTAGTATACTCGTGTTCTCCATACAAGTGTATATTCATGAATATGTCACGGTGTTGATGGTAGAAGGTGTTTACGTAGGATGGAATATAGCCATAATAAAATTAGCAATTGTAAACAAATTGTAAAAATGCTATTTTTGACGAAGGCGAACTTCATCATCCCTGGTGCCAGAAGATTATATGTTTACGAACAGGAATGTATTAGTCTAGTGGGAGAGGAAGAGGAGAAGGAAGTGGTTGGGGAGGGATACGCCAAGGGGCTCCATTAAAGCCCTACCGGATGTAAATCGACTGGTGACTTGAGATGGGGTCAGTTGGAGGAGGGGGGAAGCAAGGCAAGCAGGAGGGTGAAGCAAGGCAAGCAGGAGGGTGAAGCAAGGCAAGCAGGAGGGGGAAGCAAGGCAAGCAGGAGGGGAAAGCAAGGCAAGCAGGAGGGGGAAGCAAGACAAGCAGGAGGGGGGAAGCAAGGCAAGCAGGAGGGGGAAGCAAGGCAAGCAGGAGGGGGAAGCAAGGCAAGCAGGAGGGGGAAGCAAGGCAAGCAGGGGGCAGAAGCAAGACAAGCAGGAGGCAGAAGCAAGACAAGCAGGAGGCAGAAGCAAGACAAGCAGGGGGCAGAAGCAAGACAAGCAGGAGGGGGGAAGCAAGGCAAGCAGGAGGGGGAAGCAAGGCAAGCAGGAGGGGGAAGCAAGGCAAGCAGGGGGCAGAAGCAAGACAAGCAGGGGGCAGAAGCAAGACAAGCAGGAGGCAGAAGCAAGACAAGCAGGAGGCAGAAGCAAGACAAGCAGGGGGCAGAAGCAAGACAAGCAGGAGGCAGAAGCAAGACAAGCAGGGGGCAGAAGCAAGACAAGCAGGAGGGGGGAAGCAAGGCAAGCAGGAGGGGGAAGCAAGGCAAGCAGGAGGGGGAAGCAAGGCAAGCAGGGGGCAGAAGCAAGACAAGCAGGAGGCAGAAGCAAGACAAGCAGGAGGGGGGAAGCAAGGCAAGCAGGAGGGGGAAGCAAGGCAAGCAGGAGGGGGAAGCAAGGCAAGCAGGGGGCAGAAGCAAGACAAGCAGGAGGCAGAAGCAAGACAAGCAGGAGGCAGAAGCAAGACAAGCAGGAGGGGGGAAGCAAGGCAAGCAGGAGGGGGAAGCAAGGCAAGCAGGAGGGGGAAGCAAGGCAAGCAGGGGGCAGAAGCAAGACAAGCAGGAGGCAGAAGCAAGACAAGCAGGAGGCAGAAGCAAGACAAGCAGGAGGGGAAGCAAGACAAGCAGGGGGCAGAAGCAAGACAAGCAGGAGGCAGAAGCAAGACAAGCAGGGGGCAGAAGCAAGACAAGCAGGGGGCAGAAGCAAGACAAGCAGGAGGCAGAAGCAAGACAAGCAGGGGGCAGAAGCAAGACAAGCAGGAGGCAGAAGCAAGACAAGCAGGAGGCAGAAGCAAGACAAGCAGGAGGCAGAAGCAAGACAAGCAGGAGGGGAAGCAAGACAAGCAGGAGGGGAAGCAAGACAAGCAGGGGGCAGAAGCAAGACAAGCAGGAGGGGGAAGCAAGACAAGCAGGGGGCAGAAGCAAGACAAGCAGGAGGCAGAAGCAAGACAAGCAGGAGGCAGAAGCAAGACAAGCAGGGGGCAGAAGCAAGACAAGCAGGGGGCAGAAGCAAGACAAGCAGGAGGCAGAAGCAAGACAAGCAGGGGGCAGAAGCAAGGCAAGCAGGAGGCAGAAGCAAGACAAGCAGGAGGCAGAAGCAAGACAAGCAGGAGGCAGAAGCAAGACAAGCAGGAGGGGAAGCAAGACAAGCAGGAGGGGAAGCAAGACAAGCAGGAGGCAGAAGCAAGACAAGCAGGAGGGGAAGCAAGACAAGCAGGGGGCAGAAGCAAGACAAGCAGGAGGGGGAAGCAAGACAAGCAGGGGGCAGAAGCAAGACAAGCAGGAGGCAGAAGCAAGACAAGCAGGAGGGGAAGCAAGACAAGCAGGAGGGGAAGCAAGACAAGCAGGGGGCAGAAGCAAGACAAGCAGGGGGCAGAAGCAAGACAAGCAGGGGGCAGAAGCAAGACAAGCAGGAGGGGAAGCAAGACAAGCAGGAGGGGAAGCAAGACAAGCAGGAGGCAGAAGCAAGACAAGCAGGAGGGGGAAGCAAGGCAAGCAGGAGGGGGAAGCAAGACAAGCAGGAGGGGAAGCAAGACAAGCAGGAGGGGAAGCAAGACAAGCAGGGGGCAGAAGCAAGACAAGCAGGGGGCAGAAGCAAGACAAGCAGGAGGCAGAAGCAAGACAAGCAGGAGGGGGGAAGCAAGACAAGCAGGAGGCAGAAGCAAGACAAGCAGGAGGCAGAAGCAAGACAAGCAGGGGGCAGAAGCAAGACAAGCAGGAGGGGAAGCAAGACAAGCAGGAGGGGGGAAGCAAGACAAGCAGGAGGCAGAAGCAAGACAAGCAGGAGGGGAAGCAAGACAAGCAGGAGGGGGGAAGCAAGACAAGCAGGAGGCAGAAGCAAGACAAGCAGGAGGCAGAAGCAAGACAAGCAGGAGGGGGGAAGCAAGGCAAGCAGGAGGCAGAAGCAAGACAAGCAGGAGGCAGAAGCAAGACAAGCAGGGGGCAGAAGCAAGACAAGCAGGAGGGGAAGCAAGACAAGCAGGAGGCAGAAGCAAGACAAGCAGGAGGCAGAAGCAAGACAAGCAGGAGGGGGGAAGCAAGGCAAGCAGGAGGCAGAAGCAAGACAAGCAGGAGGCAGAAGCAAGACAAGCAGGGGGCAGAAGCAAGACAAGCAGGAGGCAGAAGCAAGACAAGCAGGAGGCAGAAGCAAGACAAGCAGGGGGCAGAAGCAAGACAAGCAGGAGGCAGAAGCAAGACAAGCAGGAGGCAGAAGCAAGACAAGCAGGGGGCAGAAGCAAGACAAGCAGGGGGCAGAAGCAAGACAAGCAGGAGGCAGAAGCAAGACAAGCAGGGGGCAGAAGCAAGACAAGCAGGAGGCAGAAGCAAGACAAGCAGGAGGCAGAAGCAAGACAAGCAGGGGGCAGAAGCAAGACAAGCAGGAGGCAGAAGCAAGACAAGCAGGAGGCAGAAGCAAGACAAGCAGGGGGCTGAAGCAAGACAAGCAGGAGGCAGAAGCAAGACAAGCAGGGGCAGAAGCAAGACAAGCAGGGGGCTGAAGCAAGACAAGCAGGGGGCAGAAGCAAGACAAGCAGGAGGCAGAAGCAAGACAAGCAGGGGGCTGAAGCAAGACAAGCAGGGGGCAGAAGCAAGACAAGCAGGAGGCAGCAGCAAGACAAGCAGGAGGCAGAAGCAAGACAAGCAGGGGCAGAAGCAAGACAAGCAGGGGGCAGAAGCAAGACAAGCAGGAGGCAGAAGCAAGACAAGCAGGAGGCAGAAGCAAGACAAGCAGGGGGCAGACAGAGGAGGTAGCGATGAGTCACAATAACGTGGCTGAAGTATGTTGACCAATCCACGCACTAGAAAATGAAGGGACGACGACGTTTCGGTCCGTCTCACAATCGACTTGAGAATGGTCCCGGACGGACCGAAACGTCGTCGTCCCTTCATTTTCTAGTGAGTGGGCTGGTCAAGGTAATGACTAGTAGACTTGAAGAGGAGGAACAGGTGGATACAGCAACGATGTCTATTTTGTTGACAGGAGGATGGGAGGAGAGAGAAAAATGAAGAGGATTACAAAAATAATACGGATGGAAAGGAATAAGAAAGAATAAGGAAAAGCTGATAAAAGGTGGTGGTTAATTCATGAATAATTTATCTATCTCCGTAACGACAAGACCATTCGAGTAACATAGTCATGAATCATAGGAGGTTTGAAGTGGCACGACTTAGGTAGATAAATGAACTCACTTAGTCTGTCTCATATCCTTTAGTTAGAACGGGGGCTTTACAAGCTTCCATCAACTGCCCTTCAGATATTCTCAGCGTACAACCCCTCCTCAGCAACAGCTGAACAGTGATAAGCGTGTTTTTACAACTTGTGTCTGAAGAATCGAGTTATTACCTCTTACATAACTATATTCTGATCCTTTTTAAATTATTTCTTTTAAAATTATACTGATGATATAAAAAAATTGGTTTACTGAGAATTATATAAACTATATATAAATGTAGTATTTATCCTTGTAAATTGATGTAAATATGATCTTTATATTGTATATTATTTAATAAAGAAAAAAATAAATTCTTGGACCCCGCCTTTCTAACCGATCTCTCGATCTATCTCCATTATGTCTACTACATATATTCTCTCTAACACTTACGCGCGCGCGCGCACACACACACACCTGGGGGTTAAGTGTGTGTGTGTGTACACACACACACACACACACACACACACACACACACACACACACATACACACACATAGCTCGTAACAGATGTCTTAACCCCCAGGTACCAATTTACTGTTAGGTGAACAGGTACATCAGGTGAAAGAAACGCTATCCATTTGTTTCTGACACGGCCAGGAATCGAACTCGGGCCCCTGAGGACTACGACCCCCGAATGCTGTCCACTCAGCCGCGAGGCCCCGTAGTGTGGTGAACTTACAGTAGTGGAGGATCCTCATCCCCTAATCCTCTACCACAGGGAGCTTTACCCCTCCTCACAAGTCTCCCCCCCCCCTCACCCTCCTCCCTCCCCTCTCCCTCCTTCCATCCTCTTCCCTAAACTTCCATTTAGTTTTACTTCATCCTCCCATTCCGTTCTCTCTTGGTTTCCTCTCCCGTCCCTCTCTCTCTCTCCCTCCCCCGCCAAACAGCCCAATTCCATGATAACATTTGGTATTTAAATCGTTTGTTTCCATTCCGTGAGCGGCTCTAAATTGCCTCAGCTTCCAGGGGCTTCGCTGGACGCAGCTCTGCTAATTACCTTTTCCAGCTGTGCTACTGTTTACCAATAATGTCGCGAGGGATCAAAGATCGCAGTAAGTGTGTTGGAGTGTGGTGTTAGCGTTGCTACGCTCGCTTACAACCCGACACACTTATCTACACCCTTTCCCCTTCTTTCCCCTTTCCTCTATCACCTCTCCCTGTCTCTCATTCAGTCCCCTTTTCCTCTAGTTCCATCTACGCTGCACAAAATCACTATTTCCACTAATAAGGTGTTATGGTTTGTTATGATAAGCGTACGAAATACATCTTGCTATGAAAAGTAGCAGCTGACAAAAATCAACGCTTTGTATAGTTGGGTTGGTTAGGTTAGGTAGGTTGCTTGGGTGTGTGTGTGTTTCTGGCTCGGTTAGGACGTGGAATTTTGTATGTTGTGGCAAACATAAACCTTGTAGCCTTGTGCTGCTCATCTCTCAACACATAATTGCTACACCACAGACTGGCCTCTCTCTCTCCCCACCACTGATCTCCGCCTGCCTCTCCTCCACCACTGTCTCTCCACCACTGTCCTCCGCCTGCCTCTCCACCACTGTCCTCCGCCTACCTCTCCACCACTGCCTCTCCACCACTGCCTCTCCACCACTGCCTCTCCACCACTGCCTCTCCACCACTGCCTCTCCACCACTGCCCTCCAGTTTAAAACAATTACACTATAAAAGCTGGAAGTAAAATTTGCATAATTGTGATAAAGAAGCCGCATCAGGAGGGCGTATAATTCCTGTTCAAAGGTCACACAGGTAGGAGGTGTTCCTTAACGAGCGTGTATTAAGGGCCATTAAGAGTGGGCGCACTGTAACATAAGCAATATACTGAAATACGAACTTCAGATAAATAGCACCATCTTGAACAACTAATGATAACCGTCTTACTTTTTGTATTACATTTTATTAAGACATGAAAGCTAAAATATGTAATTTAAAATTACTGAATTCCTGAATAAGGGAGTTAACAAATTAGACGAGAGTATACTATACTATATATATATATATATATATATATATATATATATATATATATATATATATATATATATATATATATATATATATATATATATATATATATAAACATTTAGTCAATATTTATGTCTGTGTCTGTGTGTGTGTGTGGGGGGGGGGGGGGGGGAGGCATTAGCTGACGGCCCTCCATTACATCGAAATGTGATGGTTACCGACGAGATGAGAGAGAGGGAGAGGTGGGAGGGTCAGCGGAAGAGGTAATGGCAGGCAAAAAATTTAGGGGAAAGAAGAGAGAGAGAGAGAGAGAGAGAGAGAGAGAGAGAGAGAGAGAGAGAGAGAGAGAGAGAGAGAGAGAGAGAGAGAGAGAGAGAGAGAGAGAGAGAGAGAGAGAGCATGCAAAAGGTGTCCATAAATGGCTAAATGAAAAGGATGCTAAGTGGTTAGCCGGATTCGAGTCTATAGAGGTGTTTGCGGGTAAAGGGGAGAGAGAGAGAGGGAGAGGGTAGGATCAAAGCCGCGAAGAAGAGAATGTTTACGAATAGGTTGAAAGCAGTGGGGATTATTTATAGGGAAATTATGGGTGAGGAAGGCGGGTATGCGAAGAGATGGAAGTGGGTACAAGAGGGTACGGAAGCGTCTATCAGAAAATGATTTAAGACAAGTCTTGGGATTTAAAAATGGGAAAGAGGTAACTCCCCAAAAATCAAACTTTGCTAAAACAAAGCTGTTTTCCTTAACACACACACAGGCCTTTAATTACCTACCCATCCCCACTCCTTAGCCCTCATCTCTCTAAAGTACCCCCTCCCTACACTCCCACCTAACAAACCTAAATCCCAAACATCTCAGTGTAATCGCCACCTCCTGATCGCCGTGGTAGCTAGCGGTGCCACCCCCAATTTGCAGTTAAAATCAGAACAGTGTCGAGACACCGTCGGTACCTTTCCTTTGTGTTCCACCAGCACCTCCATCGATAGTGAAGATGGTACTGCTGTTGGTGAAGTGTGATTACGAGGAAAGGTCTAGGGTTAGGGTGAATGACGATGCAAACAGGTAAACAAAAAAAAAACGGAAGATAAACAGAAAAACAAGTTTAGAGCCAAATTTGGGGGTTCCCGGGAACCGCCGGGTATCCCCGAGTATTCCTTCCACTATGTGTGCGCATGCATACATTGCACACGCACACAATAATATATATATATATATATATATATATATATATATATATATATATATATATATATATATATATATATATATATGTGTATATATATGTATATATATATATATATATATATATATATATAATATATATATATATATATATAATATATATATATATATATATAATATATATATATATATATATATATATATATATATATATATATATATATATATATATATATATATATATATATATATAAACACTGGCACTGCATATATATTTTCCCTTATATACATTTTTGTATAATACTTGATGCAAGGGCCGTCGTGGGACTGCAACAATGCACAAACCCCCCCACACATCCCATCTCCAGCAAGCCAACAATGCCTATCGTTCTCTCCTGCACTCCGTTCAAGACAAAAACATTCATAATCCTTCATTATTCCTTGAGCTGACAGGAGATGCAACGCCCCCTCCTCCCCCCTTGCAACACGCCCGGCTGTGGTTACCGTCCGTATTCTGCCATTGTTCACACAGAAAGGACCGGAAACCCCCCCTTTTTTGTAGGAGGGAGGAGGTGTCCCTCCAGAGGTTATAATACCTCTCCAACACCCAGCGCTTCGGGTCGGTGTGATGACTCGTCTCTGGGAGGAAAGGAAGGGAAGGGATTGTTGGGGTTGAGTAGATGGAGAGGGAAGAGGTGGATATAAGAGGAGCTCATGGGATAGGGGATAGACGAAGGAGGCGGCGTAGGGCGAGGGAGCGGGATAGGGGCTAATAGTTAAGGCTCGAAGCCGCAGAGATGTTAAGATATACATTAGTCTATATAGGACATAAATGATTTATATCTACAGGCGTGGCTGTAGATATAAATCTGGTAGGTTAGTACTAATAGGTAAGCACTGATGAATGATGAAGGGGCAGCAGCAACAACTCGGACCATCATTGCTCCAGACCATCGGGATATCGAGAATAATAATAATATTTGCGCACAATGACATGTTCGCGAATTTCAACTTTCGCGAGGGCGAGCGCCAGAACAAAGAATGAAGAGACAGACAAATAACCCGATAACCACAACGATGGTTGCACATGCAAGCTTGCACGTGTATAAATATCTGCAACATGTCAAGTATTAATATCTGAGTTCACTGTTAATACCGATTCATGCAGCAGTAAAGGCCACATGTTCTGATTTTCAAGCATTGTTAACTTAGTGTAAATCTGATTTTCACGCATCGAAAACGTAAGATTGTAAAAAAAAAATGAGAAATTACAGTATTGTCGTATATTCTAAGTTATTATACCTCAGTAGATAACTGAAAATTCACAATGGAAATACAAGAACATGATATATATATATGTAGGATATCTATGAGAAAATGTTGAGGCGATTGAATGGGATCGAACTCTCTCTCCATGACTCCACATGGATGCGTGTGCATTGTTCTAGCAGTCTACAAGAGAAAGGTATGCAATAAGAGAGTGAGCAGCATTCAGATGCAAATACATACATAACAACACTACACACACATAAAAGATTAGCACATCAACATAGTGGAGCAGCATAATTAGCATAGCCGTGTAATTAGCATAGGAGTTTAATCAGTATATCAGTAATATGGCTGTAATTAGCAGTCATCTCTGACTAAAAAAATTACATTCAAATTAGACAAATATCCAATTTATACAATTTGACAGAGTTTCCGGTTAGCAATTGGAAACCGGTTTAATTAAAGCATGTTGTGAGTATGGCGTCGCAGTTGGCAACCTGTCTCGTTAAAACGTATGAATTTGTTACACAACATTATCATCTGATTTGTATAGTATGTTGCAGTTATATTTGGAGGAAATTTATGTAAAAGCAATTATTGATTTATATATACTCAAATTGAAATATTCTACACATAATTATATCGGGTATATGTATAATATATTCATATATTATACATATATATGAGTTATATTCATATATTATATATCACATAATAAATTAAAATCTACGCTTCCTGATAACCAAAGTGGTTTTACACTAGTAACTATGCAGGCTAGTTCGGCCTTGTGTACATGCAGGAGGCTGAACACAAGGTACCATCTGGGAGGTGAAATTCAGCAAGTGTCAAATAAAGCGAAAGATCTGGAAGTTGATATCACACCGAACCCAGAAGCCCACATCAAAAGGATATCATCAGCGGCATATGCTAGACTGGCCAAGTTAAGAACTGCCTTTAGAAACTCGTGTAAGGAATCATTCAGAACCTTCTGTACCACTTATGTCAGACCAATCCTGGAATATGCAGCTCCACCTCCAAGAGTCGAGATTCCAGAATTTTGCTCAGTTATGCACCTTACCCCATCTCTGGCACCTTCCTCAACCATCTACCACCTAATGTAATCCATTCTAACCCTCACCTACCCCCCCCCTTCACCTCAAACAAACCTCCTCTCTTCATCACCAAATATTCCCTCAATCATTTCTCCATATCCACTTACCCATCTCCCCGACCCCATTACTCACCTCCTCCACCCGCCTCTCTCTCACCCACCTGCAACACCTACCCTCACCCACCTGCAACACCTACCCTCACCCACCTGCAACACCTACCCTCACCCACCTCCCCGGACGCGCTATCTTGCACTTCACCCGTTCACTGAGAGCTTCAGACATATAAATACCCCGTGTATATCTCCGCTGCCTCTCTGACGATGCTAGAGGGAGAAGGGGAAGATGGAGAAGGGATAATGGAAGGTAAAGGAGGAGGGGAAAGCAAAGAGAGAGGTGGGAGGGGAGGGGAAGGAGGGGGAAGGTAAGATCGAGAAATGTGGGGGATGGGAGGAAGGTAAGGAGAGTGCTAATGGAAGGGAAAGAGGGGCTATTCTTTCATCTATATTTATATACTTTGCTGGAACGACCCGAACTCCCTATTTCCCAGTAATGTATGGCTCTCGTGCCGTTCTTTTAGGGTACGACTTTTAGGTTTTAGTGCATGGTATTTGAGCCATTCTTTTAGAGTCTCGATCTTACGTTTTGCAGGACAGATTTGGACTCACTCCTTTAAGATAATGGAGATAACGTTTTAGTTTATTATCTAAGTCGTTCCGTCAAATATTAATCATATTTCACAATTTTTCTTCTCCGGATCCGGTCTTAAGAAAGTGTTAGGCTTCAACAAACGTGACTCCAGATATTTAATTTAATATTATGGTTCTTTTTTTCGGTTTATGGACTTTTTTTCTTTGGTAATTAGGCGAACAGTGTATAATGGTGTGACGATGTCGACGCCATCTGTTGAGCACACCCGACCCCAAATTCTTTTAGGAAGGGAGGCGTGACGATATCCACGCCATCTGTTGAGCGCACCCGCCCCCATTTTCTGTTCCCGGTGGATGGATGTGAGCTTACCGACACCTGTAGTTTCCTTCTTACCATTCATCTTTTACTTCTCAGAAGTGACGTGGATGGTCCCTTGGTCAACAGGAATCAGTTAACCCAGGGCAGTCCTGAACTCAGGATGTGTTTCAGTGGGAACAAGTCGGTGTAGACTGTGATTTGTCTGTAATACTTAGTGAAGTATTGATGATTGGACCGAAGTATCCAGAAATGGCCAAGTTGAGTTACGAGATGGAATTAATGCCCGTCTGTTAAGGCCTGTTATTATTGAAACCTGTGTGGAAGCCTGCCAGTGTGTTGCTGGATATCCATGCCAGTGTGTTGCTGGAGACCCCTGCCAGTGTGCTGCTGGAGACCTCTGCCAGCGTGTTGCTGGAGATCCCTGCCAGTGTGTTGCTGGAGACCCCTGCCAGTGTGCTGCTGGAGACCTCTGCCAGCGTGTTGCTGGAAGTGGTGTTTTGGCCCCGTGACGATACAGTAGAGGACTGGTCCATGATTTACTGAGAAAGGTGCGCACCGTTGTTGAGTGTGTAAATATATTCTTGATTTTTGAGTTTGTAAATACAATTCACTTTACATATATGCAAGCCTCATCTCTTCTCGTTAATGCAATATATTTCCTTTCTCGTCCGTAAATTATATTTCTCGTTTCCTTTACAAATGCAGTGATTGATGTTCTGCATTTTCTTCGCTTTAATTCCTGTTATGTGCGCTTAAATATTCCTGTTATGTGCGCTTAAATATTCCTGTTATGTGCGCTTAAATATTTGGCAGTGTGTGTGTGTTTGTTTTGGCTTAATGTGTGTTATTTGTCAGTGATTCTCGCCCACCTATCCAACACTCTGATGTATGTTGTCCATTACCAATTCCTTTAGACTCTGGTTCTAAGGCTGTCCTGTCTACTGCTATCACGAAGGCCTTGTGCTAAATTTACTTTGGAGATCCAGTTGTTTGATTAATTTGGAATTCGTATGTAAAAGAAGAACTCTGTATTAACCCAGCCACTTGGTTTGGTCGGTAGACTGCCGCCTTTGCTTCTGTAGGGTCAGCGTTCGATCCCAAATGGTCCAAGTGGTTGGGCTTTCATTTAGGGGTATAGTCATACTCGGTTTAGCACTTTCTCCTGATAACTATCTTGCTGCAATATTAATGTATTTTTTTCGTATACTTATGTTATACAGCAATGAATTTTGCTGCAATTCAGCCTAATATTTTGCTGCTGAATAAACCCAAAATGGGATTTTTTTCGTAATATCACTCAAATGTACACGTAAAGGAAACCGATAATCTGAAGACCAAAATTCTTCATTGTGAAAGCTTAGACATTTTAATATTTATAGATGCCCACATATCAACGCTCCATACCAGCCATCCTTATATCAACAGACTTTCACAGCTCACAAAGATAGCTTAACTATGGTCTCCATGGTTTGGTCTGATGTTGGGGTTAAGGCCTATTGACCTGTGGATGATTATTAAGGCAACCACAATAGTCTACTGACCATCACCCGCCAAACACACAGCGAAACTACGACGTTGGTACAACGTTCGAACAAGTTTTAACACCTCCTAACCAGTTATAACAACCAATATAGCAAGTTGTAACAACGTTCTAATACGTCATAAACACGTTAAGCCAAAATGTAACAACTTTATTACAAGTTGTAACAAGCGGAAAATAGAGACAGTTTCGGTTTGTGTTTCCAGGGCAGCAGGTATACCTCAAACCTGAACATTGTCCAGGACTAAAGAAAACCTCTCAGTATACAGCATACACACTGAAAAGCTGGAGGTATACTTCTCGGTGTATATAGTCCTTATTATTCTGAATAGTTGATAAGTACACTTAATAGATTTAGAGTGAAGCTTGTAAGACAAGGTGCAGCAAGACCTGTCGTCGCAGGTCTCTGAATCTCTGAGGCTCTGCACACGAAAATATAATTTATGGATAAATACTGATGCCGTCTGAGGAGTGCAGGGACGCGTGTTCGAGCCAACTATATGCCTTCAGTATTCGTTAATAGATTCATCACATTGTTGTGATTTTATTGAGCATGGTATGTTAACAGTGTTCATCACACAGCTGGCCCTCCTGATATTGAAAATAATAACTGTCATTACCACTGTACCGCCCTGACTTGTTATAAGTTATATAACCTGAGATTACTTAATCTACTTAATCAACAGGAAGTCTAGAGGCCTCTAAGAAGCCATTCCAAGTCTTAAGTATAACCCCTAAGCACTTGAGTGCAAGTAAGGTAGTTAAACTTTAAGGTGTGGAACTAATTTACCTGCAGCAGAGTGCTTTGGGTTATACATACAATTTGTAATGGCTTCGGTAGAGGCCTTAAGACTTCCTGTCGATTCAGTTGAATCCCAGGTTGTATAGCATATAACGGGTCAGGGTGGTACAGTGGTAGAGTCTGCAGCTGGCACCGCCTTGGTCGCAGGTTAGAGTCCTTTCAAGAGCTCCAGTTGATTTTTTTTATTGTTATACATCACGTTAGTATGATTTATCTGGGTATTTGATGTTGGGATGTACGGTGTTAGTGTCATTATTATTATTTTTTCACAATTATGATATTCCTTCTTCTACTCTTCCTTTCATACCTCTCAAGCCTGTCCGTTGTCCCTCCTTCCCCCTATCTTATTCGTCTCCTTCCATCCACCTATCCCATTTATCCATTTATCCAGGTTGGCTGTCACCTAGATTCTACTTATTCAATTGGGTTATTTGTCGCAATCTTTGGGAGGGACTTCACGTGGTCAGCTTGGCCCCCTCTTGGGAGACGTTCTCCAAGACTTCTGGAGACTTTGTCAAAGACCTCGCCAGAGAGATCTCGATGAGGTCTTTTTTATTATTATCGAATTCTCTCTCTCTCTCTTTCTCTCTCTCATCATCCGCATTCCTTTCATCCCTGACATTAACTCTCAGACCACTCTCCCACTCGTCTCTCAAATCCTTTTCTTGCTCTTGTCTCCTCTCCCTCTTGCACTGTCGTAACCACCTGATGTTCCCCTTTCCCCGTTCCTTCTCCTCTCCCTGTCTTCCTTATCTGAATACATTTTATACATATTCTATTTCTGAGCCCCCTTCCTTCCATGCTATCGCCCTTACATCATTATTCCATTTCCTTAAAGAGACTTCACATTCAGATTTTGCTTGATTTGGCACACTGGCTTTCTTGCCTACCCTCGTCATTGGTTTCCTTTCCTACTTTCTTTAATGACTTTCACTTCAAACCTCACAGCTAGTTTTTATGCTCTTCACTGGCTGCCTTTCTACCCTCGAGTGACTTTCTTTTAAAATATTCCATCTGGCTTCATTCTCTATCCCCTCAACTACAGTTCTTTTCTACTCCCTTTTGACTGATGTTTTTTGTCTAACCTTCCCACTGATTTCCAATTCTACACTCTCAGCTTCCATTTCAACCCACTTCTCACTGTTTATGCCTTCAAGATCTCTCTTCCCACTCCACCTGGCCTTTTGAAACAGAGGATCCTCTTTTGTTTTCGTCTTTAGATACCATCTGTTTGTTCTAGCTTCGACGTTTTTGTGTTTTTATTTCAATCTCTCCCTTTTATAGCGCCCTCTCGTACCCTGACTCCCTTACTGAGGGTCCAATCCCTTCCTCCCACCAGCAATTAATTTGCTTTTATCCTACCATAACTATCTCGTTCTCCCTCGTTCCTCTCTCCCCCTCTATCTATATCCCATCCTTAATCCCCGTCCCCTCTAGCTCCTCGTATCTGTTTCTGTCTCTTAGTTTCTTTTTCAGGCTCTCTTTCAGTCTGAATTTCTCTGTCTCTCTCTGTGTGCCCATCAAACTGTCCATCACCCTGCCTCTCAGTTCCTCTTGTTGCCTCTCATTCTGTCATTTCACCTCTATCACCTCACTACATCTTCGTGTGTTATACTCTATGAATGACACTGGCTGATTTCATCGTTCACTGCTATTAAGACAAAACTGTTAAGCGCTATAGTACACAATTGGAGATACTTAAGTGAATAATATTATCAGATATATTTTTAAATATGTATGTTGAATCATGCATACTTAAAAATCCATTGATAATTATTATGGAATACATAACATTACTGGTATCTTTAACTGCTGGATGTGCTCTCAGACGAATTATCAGGCGCAGAGAAAAATTATTTACTAAATATATTTTAGCCTGGAGGCCTGGTCGAGGACCGGGCCCCCGGGACGCTAAGCCCCGGAATCATCGCAAGATGGCCTATTTATCCTATTTTTCGCATTTCCTTTTATCTAACTTATTCTCAGCCGTGTGAGCAGCATCCTTAGGGAGCTGATGGAAGTGGCTGGTTGGCAGATCAAATATATCTAAGTGCTGTTCACCTGTGATAAATAATCATTTGACCACAAGTTATTATAAATCGATCTTTCCGACACACACACACACACGCACACATGGGGGGTTTGGTAGCTAAGCGGACAGTGCGCAGGACTCGTAATTCTGAGGACCGGGTTCGATTCCCGGACCAAGCAGAAACAAATGAGCAAAGTTTTGTTTTCACCCTTGATGATCCTGTTACCTAGCAGTAAATTGGTACCTGGGAGTTAGACAGCTGTTACGGAGCTGCTTCCTGGGTGTGTGTGTGTGTGTGTGAGAAAAAAACATACGTTAGTTAGTAACAGTTGATTGACAGTTGAGAGGCGGGCCGAAAGAGCAGAGCTCAACACCCACAAGAACAAATAGGTGAATAAACACACACACACAGACACACACACACACACACACACACACACACACACACACACACACACACACACACACACACACAGGAACCTCAGGAAACCTGTACACCAGTTGATTGACAGTTGAGAGGCGGGACCAAAGCGCCAGAGCTCAACCCCCGCAAGCACAAATAAGTGAGTACACAAGCTTAATGGTTATTAAGGGGGGTGATGGAGCCCCCTTCCCTGACGCCAGAATAAACGACAGTTTGATAGAGCCATTGTCAGTTCTCCCTAAACCACAAGGACAAAAAAGGAGATGTAGGGATATGCACGG
Source organism: Procambarus clarkii (assembly GCF_040958095.1). NCBI lineage: Eukaryota > Metazoa > Arthropoda > Malacostraca > Decapoda > Cambaridae > Procambarus > Procambarus clarkii. The sequence continues at coordinate 14,206,718 of NC_091158.1, forward strand.
ATGGAAATATCTTACAAGGGGGGGTTCAACTCCAAGTTATATTTATACTTATATATATATAGATTTGCGTTACCGACTGTTGAGCTCTGTAATATATTCTACATCGAGAGTAAGCCTGCTGTATTGGCCTTATTCTTATCAACATGTAGTAAGCCAGGTCTTACTGAAATCTTTATTCAATGGCGGAAATGATTGAGCTTTTAATCAAATAATTACAATTGCTTTAACTTGTATTACCTCTGCAGGGATACTTAATTGTAATTCAGTAGCTCTGCAGAGGTAATAAAAGTAATTAATACTGAGTTACTAATTACTAATACTAACAATAAAGCGATAATAATACCGAGTTACAATTACTACAACAACTAATACAGTAACTTTATTTGGGTTTGCAAGTATCGTTACCGAGCATACTGTAGGCGAATGTATCTGCCCATCGCAATAAAATACTGCTATTTTTATCAGTGACGTTGATAACGGTCGATAAAATCCTCAAACATTTAATCAACAACGGTATGTTATAGTTTCCATGGGCATTCAGGGTCCAATAAAGCGCTTGTGACCTTTTTTAGTGGGGGGTAGGAGGAATGGGGCGGGGGGGGGGGGGGCGAGGGGTGAGTCTGAGGGGATAGAAGCCGACGGAAAAGAACTGGTGGGGGATAGTGGGGGACGTCTTACCTCTGAGGCGGACGCCAATAGATTTCCAATATATATATTTTTTATTATAAAGTCATATATCGTCAAGCGAATCTTTCCGTTTTGAACCGAATGGAAGATAAAACGCCGGCTGGCGGAGGCCGGCGCGACGCGCCTTGGCTCTCTCTTAAGTAGAAAAAGGAATTCGGTTCTGTGTCTTATTGCGCGAGGTACAATGTGGCATAGCTTCCCTGTTTCCCTCGTACTCTTGTCGCTTCACAGACTCACAGACTCTGTGAGTCTGTGAGTCTGACTCGTCTCTTACATCCATCCACCATTTGCAACTTATGCCTGTCAACATGGCAAAAGTAGACAAGAGGACAAAAACTTGTCAAGAGGACAAATAATATTCAACAAGTCAAAACATGACAATAGGACAAAGTGAAACAAGTTAAAAGGACAAAAAAACATACATATTAAAATTAGCGAACAACTCAAAAAACAGTCAATGTTCCAAAATCAAGTCAACAGGACAAAACCAGTCATTAGGACAAAAACCAGTCAACAGAACCAAAACACGTCAACAGGACAAAAACCAGTCAACAGAACCAAAACACGTCAACAGGACAAAAACCAGTCAACAGAACCAAAACACGTCAACAGGACAAAAACCAGTCAACAGAACCAAAACACGTCAACAGGACAAAAACCAGTCAACAGAACCAAAACACGTCAACAGGACAAAAACCAGTCAACAGGACAAAACCAGTCATTAGGACAAAAACCAGTCAACAGAACCAAAACACGTCAACAGGACAAAAACCAGTCAACAGAACCAAAACACGTCAACAGGACAAAAACCAGTCAACAGAACCAAAACACGTCAACAGGACAAAAACCAGTCAACAGAACCAAAACACGTCAACAGGACAAAAACCAGTCAACAGAACCAAAACACGTCAACAGGACAAAAACCAGTCAACAGAACCAAAACACGTCAACAGGACAAAAACCAGTCAACAGAACCAAAACACGTCAACAGGACAAAAACCAGTCAACAGAACCAAAACACGTCAACAGGACAAAAAAACAGTAAACGGGACAAAGAATAAATAACGTACTTCCGGGCCCGTCTCTCCCGTTATGAACGGGTTGGCCATATATGCTGGCGTTGAAGCGACGCATTTCTTGTGCGCTGTGGCGCTGGAAACTATCTGATATGGATCATGTATGGCGGTAAGGTACTGAACTGGGGCGGGTTTGTGTTCATATGGGGGGGCCTCTGGTTCGGACGAGGGGTGTCGTACGTGCGGATGGGCATTGGGTTCAGACGAGGACAGACCACGTACGGATGAGAATGACATGCCTCGTCCGGACGAGGAGGACAGACCAGGTCCGGACGAGGAGGAGAGCGCCCACGTCAGAAGCGTCCCACCAAGCCCCACTCACCCCGACCCTCTCCACCCGGGTGTCCACACGTATCAATCAATGTATTGGTCGCAGGATCTCGATAATCCATTGGCGGAGACAGGAAGCTGCCGATGGCTCTGGCCAACGCTGCCCACCTGCTCTGGTGGTGGTGGGGGGGGGGGGGGTGGTGTATGTGGTATTGTGGGTGAATAGCAGAGCCGAGGCTGTTGGGGACGAGCCGAGGCTGTTGGGGAGGAGCCGAGGCTGTTGGGGACGAGCCGAGGCTGTTGGGGACGAGCCGAGGCTGTTGGGGACGAGCCGAGGCTGTTGGAGACGAGCCGAGGCTGTTGGGGACGAGCCGAGGCTGTTGGGGACGAGCCGAGGCTGTTGGAGACGAGCCGAGGCTGTTGGGGACGAGTCGAGGCTGTTGGGGACGAGCCGAGGCTGTTGGGGACGAGCCGAGGCTGTTGGGGAGGAGCCGAGGCTGTTGGGGAGGAGCCGAGGCTGTTGGGGAGGAGCCGAGGCTGTTGGGGACGAGTCGAGGCTGTTGGGGAGGAGCCGAGGCTGTTGGGGAGGAGCCGAGGCTGTTGGGGAGGAGCCGAGGCTGTTGGGGAGGAGCCGAGGCTGTTGGGGACGAGCCGAGGCTGTTGGGGAGGAGCCGAGGCTGTTGGGGAGGAGCCGAGGCTGTTGGGGACGAGCCGAGGCTGTTGGGGACGAGCCGAGGCTGTTGGGGACGAGCCGAGGCTGTTGGGGACGAGCCGAGGCTGTTGGGGACGAGCCGAGGCTGTTGGGGACGAGCCGAGGCTGTTGGGGAGGAGCAGAGGCTGTTGGGGAGGAGCCGAGGCTGTTGGGGAGGAGTCGAGGCTGTTGGGGAGGAGTCGAGGCTGTTGGGGACGAGCCGAGGCTGTTGAGGACGAGCCGAGGCTGTTGGGGACGAGTAGGGGAGTGTGTATATTCACCTAGTTGTATTCACCTAATTGTGCTTGCGGGGGTTGAGCTTTATCTCTTTGGTCACACCAAAGAGTGTGTGTGTGTGTGTGTGTGTGTGTGTGTGTGTGTGTGTGTGTGTGTGTGTGTGTGTGTGTGTGTGTGTGTGTGTATACCCAGGTAAGTACTTGCACACAGAGCAATGTTTACATCAAGCATATACTGAAGAGGGCGAGGCTGTGGCCGCCAGCTGCCATGCGCGAGGTGAGTGTGGCGGGGGGCTGAGTGGGGCCAGACCTCACTCAGCATATGAATGAGATGTAACCCACATGGAGTTCCAGCGCCCCACCTAGTGTATATAGATAGGACGCTGGAACTCTACACCCCGTAACCCCACCTAGTTTAACTGCTGCCACCCCACATCCCTAATTGTGGAACTACTTAACACCGCCATACCCACCCTGTACCCCATTAACAACCTGTCCCCCACCTAGTGTAACCACTAACAACCACCTAGTGTAACTACTAACATTCACGCGGGAACAAACGTCGTGCAACCAACATTTGGGACGTACAAGCTGAAGAGAGATTCATCCCGACAGCAAAATACACTGAGCTATAATCTACCTGTTATCCAGTCAAGAACAGGCAGAACAGACAACAGTCAGAACAAACAGAACAGGACAAATTAGGACAATTCGCCGCCACGTTATGATTAACGAGTTAAAAATATCATGCGAGGCGACGTTGTTTACACTTGTGTGAGTACGCCAGATGGGGATCGGAGAGAGGAGGAGGAAGACGAGGAGGAGGAGGAGGAGGAGGAGGAGCAGGTGGAGGAGGATTAAGAATAAGAGGAAGACAAAAAATGTGAAAAAAGAAGTTGGAATATGATGGAAAAAACTAGTTTTTTCTTACTAACTAGAATATTTCACCAGCATGAATTTCTTCCATGGCTGTGATGTCCATAATTCCTGGTCATTGTGAGGTATGGTGGTCGACCCTCCCCAGGCCTCGGGTAGTCTTGGGAACCATCAAACAACCTGATAATGGTCCGGGATGGACCGAAACGTCGTTAACTTCCTTTATTTTCAGATGTGTGGATTGGGTGTCTAATTTTCAGCAACGGTTTTGTGACTTACTGTATTTAATAGACAGAACTCGCTAGAACGGGACGAGACAGACGATGTACGACGGAGATAAGGTCGACAATGCCACAGTCAGGACCTTTGGCAAATTGAAATGATTGTGACACCATCAAACCCCAACAAGTTGCTGAACCAACGGTTCTCTCACCCTCACCAAGAACTAACACGATCATTCCCCCATCTTTTATGTCCAACGTTCGTCTTGACACGTTCAAGTGTATACAAAGCGTTGGAGTGTAAACAATATTCCCCCTAACAGAGTCTGGCCGGGCGCTCACCCGGGCGCTCACCCGGGCCAGCAACTTGCCAGGTTAGTACAAAGCTCCTGAGTCACCAGACGCCAGAGTTCAATCCCGGGAAACCACAAACCGAAACTGTCTCTATTTTCCGCTTGTTACAACTTGTAATAAAGTTGTTACATCTTGGCTGAACGTGTTTATGACGCAAGACGTTGTTACAACTTGCTATATTGGTTGTTATAACTGGTTATGAAGTATTAAAACTTGTTCGAACGTTGTACCAACGTCGTAGTTTCGGTGTGTGTTTGGCGGAATGGCAGTATTTTTCAATGAATTCCAGAGCCCCAGTACACCGGGCCGGACTCACCACGACAGTTCCAGCTTATCCCATGCAAGACGCATTAGATACATATATAAACTAGATGCTCCAAAAAGTTTAAGAAATCTCTGTCGTAAAATTAACAAGGACATATCTTCTACTAATTAAAAAGTACCTCTAGTTCAAATTCCTAAGAATATGAGCTCAATTAAACTGGAAACCTTCAATATGTTACCTTAACTTGAGGTTACCTTGAGGTGCTTTCGGGGCTTAGCGTCCCCGCGGCCCGGTCGTCGACCAGGGCTCCTGAACTGATCAACCAGGCTGTTGGACGCAGCTGCTCGCAGCCTAACGTATGAGTCACAGCCTGGTTGATCAGGTATTATGTTAAATAAACTTTTGTGACATAAAAACTGTTCTGAAGCTACCTAGCTATTCTTATGCCAAATTTAAATACAAATATTTACAATAGCCGCTGAAAAATAAAGAAAAAATAAATTGACCCTACCTACCTACCTTGAGGTGCTTCCGGGGCTCAGTGTCCCCGCGGCCCGGTCGTCGACCAGGCCTCCTCACCGGCCTGATATTAGGGTACCTGATACCCTAATATCAAACATATAAACCAAAGTCTAATCAACACTTGTGTATACATAAAAAATGAGTCGTAGTTTCCTTAAAAACAAAAAAAAAAACTTAGGCTGGGCGGTAGAGCTTCATGCAGGTCAGCGTTCAATCCCCAACCGTCCAAGTGTTTGGACACCATTCCCTGCCACCTCCCCCCCCCAAGGTTCTATCCCAAATCCAAATCCTGACCCCTTCCAAGCGCTCTATAGTCGTAATGGCTTGGTGCTTTCCCTTGATTATTGCCCCCCCCCCCTCCTCCTCGAATGAGCCCATTATTCCTTAAAAAATAAGCAATTATAGACTTGATGGTGGGCAGGCCGGTGGGCAGGATGGTGGGCAGGCCGGTGGGCAGGCCGGTGGGCAGGATGGTGGGCAGGCCGGTGGGTCAGGCCGGTGGGCAGGCCGGTGGGCAGGCCGGTGGGCAGGCTGGTGGGTCAGGCCGGTGGGCAGGCTGGTGGGCAAGCCGGTGGGCAGGCTGGTGGGTCAGGCCGGTGGGCAGGCCGGTGGGCAGGCCGGTGAGCAGGCTGGCTGACAACCAGGCATGGAGGCCCCAGTGCGTTAGGCTGTGCTGCACTCTAGTAAGTGAATAAAGGTCGGACACAGTGTTGACAGAACAAATACTGCCCGGAACCCCCCACTCTCATTTTATTATCAGCGATGAGGGTCGGGACTTTATGCAATTATACCATTTGTTATTGAACTAATAGTTTTACAGAGGGCGTGAGTGAATGCATGCGCGCGCAGGCGATTGCAGGACGGGAAAAGGGTTACGAAGGGTTACGAACGCATGTTATTGGCTTTACGAAAACGTACGAAAATACGAACATAAAATTACGAAAATTACACACATAAAATTGCCTACCATACTTTTTGTAAATAAATAATAGCTTTCCTTCCTTCAATTCCTTCCCACCATCACAAATCATGTATACATTTATTAATAACATTAATTCCAGTTCCTTATATTATACATAATTATCCAAACACCTGTTGCCGCTTAAACCAACAAACAGCTGTTCTCTCTATAGCAACCTATTTCCGGAGACACAATAGGCAGCGTAAAAATAAGTTTGTAATAGATTAAAGCTAAAATATAAAATTTAGATAATCGTAGACAAATATATGCTATATATAAGGCCTACAAAGATGCCATGATACATTGAACATCAAAGAATACTGCCATACAATCTCGGACCACTTATCCAGGGGCTGAATAATTTATCCAAGATGAAGAATACAAAAACACAAACACACACACACACACACACACACACACACACACACACACACAGGGAGGTAAACCAGGCGGCCTTGGAGGAGTTCGAAATTACGAGAGAGGAGGTCAAGAGACACCTGCTGGATCTGGATGTTAGAAAGGCGGTTGGTCCAGATGGGATCTCACCATGGGTACTGAAAGAGTGTGCAGAGGCACTTTGCTTGCCACTCTCCATAGTGTATAGTAAATCACTAGAGACGGGAGACCTACCAGAAATATGGAAGACGGCGAATGTGGTCCCAATATACAAAAAGGGCGACAGACAAGAGGCACTGAACTACAGGCCAGTGTCCTTGACTTGTATACCATGCAAGGTGATGGAGAAGATCGTGAGAAAAAACCTGGTAACACATCTGGAGAGAAGGGACTTCGTGACAAATCGCCAACATGGATTCAGGGAGGGTAAATCTTGCCTTACAGGCTTGATAGAATTCTACGATCAGGTGACACAGATTAAGCAAGAAAGAGAGGGCTGGGCGGACTGCATTTTCTTGGATTGTCGGAAAGCCTTTGACACAGTACCGCATAAGAGGCTGGTACATAAGCTGGAGAGACAGGCAGGTGTAGTTGGTAAGGTGCTCCAGTGGATAAGGGAGTATCTAAGCAATAGGAAGCAGAGAGTTACGGTGAGGGGTGAGACCTCCGATTGGCGTGAAGTCACCAGTGGAGTCCCACAGGGCTCTGCACTCGGTCCTATCTTGTTTCTGATATATGTAAATGATCTCCCGGAGGGTATCGATTCATTTCTCTCAATGTTTGCGGACGATGCTAAAATTATGAGAAGGATTAAAACAGAAGAGGACTGTTTGAGGCTTCAAGAAGACCTAGACAAGCTGAAGGAATGGTCGAACAAATGGTTGTTAGAGTTTAACCCAACCAAATGTAATGTAATGAAGATAGGTGTAGGGAGCAGGAGGCCAGATACAAGGTATCATCTGGGAGAGGAAATTCTTCAGGAGTCAGAGAAGGAAAAAGACTTGGGGGTTGATATCACGCCAGACCTGTCTCCTGCAGCACATATCAAGCGGATAACATCAGCGGCATATGCCAGGCTGGCCAACATACGAACGGCATTCAGAAACTTGTGTAAAGAATCATTCAGAACTTTGTATACCACATATGTCAGGCCAATCCTGGAGTATGCAGCCCCAGCATGGAGTCCATATCTAGTCAAGGATAAGACTAAACTGGAAAAGGTTCAAAGGTTTGCCACCAGACTAGTACCCGAGCTGAGAGGTATGAGCTACGAGGAGAGACTACGGGAATTAAACCTCACTTCGCTGGAAGACAGAAGAGTTAGGGGGGACATGATCACCACATTCAAGATTCTGAAGGGGATTGATAGGGTAGATAAAGACAGTCTATTTAACACAAGGGGAACACGCACAAGGGGACACAGGTGGAAACTGAGTGCCCAAATGAGCCACAGAGATATTAGAAAGAACTTTTTAGTGTCAGAGTGGTTGACAAATGGAATGCATTAGGGGGTGATGTGGTGGAGGCTGACTCCATACACAGTTTCAAGTGTAGATATGACAGAGCCCGATAGGCTCAGGAATCTGTACACCTGTTGATTGACGGTTGAGAGGCGGGACCAAAGAGCCAGAGCTCAACCCCCGCAAACACAACTAGGTGAGTACAACTAGGTGAGTACACACACACACGTAGTGGAAAAATGGAATGCACTTGGGGAACAGGTTGTGGAAGCAAACTCTATTCATACTTTTAAAATTAGGTATGATAGGGAAATGGGACAGGAGTCATTGCTGTAAACAACTGATGGCTGGAGAGGCGGGATCCAAGAGTCAATGCTCGATCCTGCAAGCACAAATAGGTGAGTACACACACACACACACACACACACACACACACACACACACACACACCGCCGCCCCAAACACACAATACATATACACGCTAGTCCCTCCAGCGAGGAAAAATGTAAGTGTAGCTGCTTGGCCATGGACAACGTCGAGACACGGGAGCCCTGAAATAAGACGACCTGCATCCACGATTCTCGCCTTGGTGAGCCAACCGGCACAGCGAGAGGCAATATACGGGAATGGATCCTACAGCCACGGTTCAGGAGAGATGATGGAAAGCGCGCGACGTACTGGTTATCCCTGGAAATGATGGAGGCAGAAGTGCATTTTTGTTGTTGTTGGTTGGACAGGCAGCACGGAAATAATGCTTTGAGAGCTTCGTCACGCGCACCACGGGTCTTTAGAGACGGGGATACAAGCACTGGTCTTCCGAGACAAGGTCAAATCATGCTGGCTCTTCAGATAAACAAAACACTGTAATACTCGACGACAAATACAACCAGCGGTTCGATGACGCCCCCTCCCCTTCCCCCTCACCCCCTTTCCTTTCTCCACACACGCCCGAGATTCTGCTGTTGTCCCTCTCAAGAAGCAGCGCGGGCTCCCCTAGCGAGGGACGCTGCAAACACTGTCACGGTCCTCCCGGGAATGGCAAGATACAATCAGAGTTTCTCGAAGTTGGAGATCAGGAAGGTTCATATCTGACAGCGTATGTCAGTTTCCCCTCACTCGGCTGCGGCTGTCTTGACGTACCTGGCTCAGGTGATGCTCCTGCAATGGCCTCCATCTCCGCCTCTGTCCTCAAGCACGTCTGTCTGTCTGCCTGCCTGTCTCTAAGTCTCTTCTATCGCCGTTCTCTCCAAATTTTCCTTCCTAGTGTCATGAAGTAAATGTTCCCCTCCCCCTTCCCACTCTCTCTGTCTCTCCTACAAAACGTTTTTTTAACACCGCTTCTCCTACAGCTTTTCACATCTCAAGAGTTCCAGTTCGTGATATATAAGCTGCTTTACTGATGTCTTTTCCCTCACAGTACTTGCTCGCTGACACACACACACACACACACACACACACACACACACACACACACACACACACACACACACACACACACACACACATCACCCACATACACACAGCTAGACTAATGCAGTGAGACGGCTCGAGTTTCTCCACGTATTCCAAGCTCGTAACTATCTTTGATGCTGCAGTCTACATTCACGCGCGAGCACGCACGCATATATATGTGTGTGTGTGTGTGTGTGTGTGTGTGTGTGTGTGTGTGTGTGTGTGTGTGTGTGTGTGTGTGTGTGTGTGTGAGAGAGAGAGAGAGAGAGAGAGAGAGAGAGAGAGAGAGAGAGAGAGAGAGAGAGAGAGAGAGAGAGAGAGAGAGAGAGAGAGAGAGAGTATTTGCAAGAGCGTTTCACACAAAGAGAATATTTCCGCAGTAGCCGTGTGATGGGGGCTGTGGTCTCTGCCAAGCTTGGAGACGCGTGGGTGCAGATGTAAGAGAGGAGGATATTGTCAACCCCAGACGACGTGGATTTCTATAATAGAGTACTCTAGTCTACCCGTCTTGTTTACCTACCGTGCGCACACACGCGCACACGTACTCGACGCTCGTACAAGCGCACACATACATGCTCACGTACACAACGTACAGGCAGACGCACGCACAATGCACGCAGCCACGTGCATGCGCACGTAACACACAGACGTTAACACCATTCTCTCATTGAAAGAGTCGAGCTCAAATGGCCGCTTTTCAACAAAGCGTTGCACTTAAACCGAAGCGTTTCCTTGAAAGCGCTGCGCTTGTAAGTGATTACTTGTTTCTTCTCTGCGAAGACAAAATATCTTCGAGCTGTTTCATACAAACATAAGAGGTCAAGTTTTTCTTTTCATAAAAAACAACGTAATACATTTATTTTAATGATTTAGGATGTGTTGAATTTTGTCTATGGCACTAACCGAAAATTCATTTTTTGTGTGCCAGTAAATACTTTTTATAGAACAAAAGCACCAAATACCCAGACTTAAAATTTTCGGAAAAAAAAAAAAAACACCAACCAGCGAGTAGAGAGAGAGAGAGAGAGAGAGAGAGAGAGAGAGAGAGAGAGAGAGAGAGAGAGAGAGAGAGAGAGAGAGAGAGAGAGAGAGAGAGAGAGAGACCAGAGGAGGAGTATAAAATGCACTTGCCAGCCCATAAAGCCAGCTAAACATAGCTTCAACAATGGTCGGCAGCTGGTGGTGGAATGCTGAACTCTCTTCCCCCTTCTCCCTCTCTACTCCACTCTTCAATCCATTTTTTCTCTACTTCTCTGATTCTCTCTATTTCCCACATCCCTCTTACCCCTTTCTCTCTATTCTCGCCCACACATCCCTTTCCTGTCTTTCCTCTTCCATCTCGCTTCACATCTTTCATTATATATATATTCCATTTAGTATATATATGAATTTCCGACCGGAGCTATACGATACGCAGGACGCTAAGTAGATTTAAAGGCCCTACACGGGTTGAATGGCGTACATTAGAGCGAACACGTGTGTGTGTGTGTGTGTGTGTGTGTGTGTGTGTGTGTGTGTGTGTGTGTGTGTGTGTATGTATGTATGTATGTATGTATGTATGTATGTATGTATATATACACACACGAAAATCTGTTGCAAACATAGATTTGATTGGTTTGTCTGGGGTCCTCTTTATTATTTACTAATATCGCAGTATCAGTGCAAATAGAGAGGATTCAGGATAATATCACAGCTATGTAACACATCAAACGCTGTAAGAGAATGATTCATGAACAACTGACAACTATGTGACGCACCAAGCGATGTAAGAGAAGGATTCAGGATAATATCGCTTTACATAGCGCATTAAGTGAAGAAGCGAGTCTCTTAAGTCGAGGAAACAGATGCGCAAAACCAAGTGAGCGCTGTATTGCGCAGCAGAGGAGACCAAAAGTGCAAGTCTGGGGGTTTAGCCAAAACAAAAATGCAAAATTTCTGCCAGATATCTGAAGATTGTGTGCTGACAGTGGAGGGTCGTGATCAGCGACAAGGCAGGCACTTGGTGTGCTGATGGTGGAGGGTCGTGATCAGCAACAAGGCAGGCACTTGGTGTGCTGACGGTGGAGGGTCGTGATCAGCGACAAGGCAGGCACTTGGTGTGCTGACGGTGGAGGGTCGTGATCAGCGACAAGGCAGGCACTTGGTGTGCTGACGGTGGAGGGTCGTGATCAGTGACAAGGCAGACAGTTTGCGGGCCAACAAGGCGTACATTACGCCGTATCCCTGGCAAGAGGCGTACATAAACACTCATTTACGCACCCTCCATACACAACTGAATGTAAACGGTAAAGGTGAGGTTTAGTGGCTTTTAACCATTATCACGAATGTATAGCCAGCGCCGGACACAAACCCAGATGCCTTAACCAGGAATATCTAGCCAGCGCCGGACACAAACCCAGATGCCTTAACCAGGAATGTCTAGCCAGCGCCGGACACAAACCCAGATGCCTTAACCAGAAACGTCTGGCCAGCGCCGGACACAAACCCAGATGCCTTAACCAGAAACGTCTGGCCAGCGCCAGCCACAAACCCCCACACAAGTTACCACCAGCTTCAGCTGACTTTCGAAGTGAGATTATTATCCATGTATTTCCTTGAACGGCCACGTCCTCTGCAAGCTTATATCCTATATCTTTGGAATGCAACGGATTCCAGATGTATCATTGATGGAAAATATATTACTATACTTACAGCTTTTGGAACGTACACAAATGCTATATCGCCCATACACGCGCCTCTATGAAGAGGGAATCACTCCCAAAACGCTTGATTATAAGATCAGCTTCACAAATATATTACTCGAATGGGGGCAACTAAATATGGAGTGAGAAAGAGAAGACGTTGGTCAAAAGTGAGAGAGATAAGAGGAAAGAGGAGGCAAAGGTGAGAGAGAGATAAGAGGAAACAAGGGAGACAGGAGAGAGAGGGAGAGGGAGAGAGAGAGAGAGAGAGAGAGAGAGAGAGAGAGAGAGAGAGAGAGAGAGAGAGAGAGAGAGAGAGAGAGAGAGAGAGAGAGAGAGAGAGAAAGGGAAAAACAGAAGAGAAGGGTGAAAAAGACATAAAAAGAGAGAGCATAATTTGTTTCGTGAGAATAATAAATAAAACATAACATTTTTTTAGTATATTCCGCATACCACTTAAAATTTCATGGCGGGTTTTATCGTCGACAAGACACATGTTTGGACGCTGCTGATGACGTCAATCTGACGTCATCAAGAGGAGGGATTCCGGCCAGAGAAGAAGCAGGTGGGAGAGACAGGGAGGTGGAAGGAGAGAAAGGAGGAAGGGGGGGGAGGGGGTTTGGAGTGATAGCTCCAGCTGGGAATTTAAAGTTCATACTTATGTATGGTGATTAAATTGACTTTAAAACACGTTTTTGATTGGTGTTACGATTTAGTGACATACATGGATTTCATTTCCGCTCATACACAAAACTAGGCCAGAAAACACACACACACACACACACACACACACACACACACACACACACACACACACACACACACACACACACACACACACACACACGACAGTCTACACTGGGAAACAAATGTTTAGTCCGGTAGCCCCTTCCATCCTTGACATAAAACACGTTAAAAGTTTCCCAAAGTCAATATACTCGTCGTCGGGGCCTGTGTGACCACCTTTGCCGCCGCCATCTTGCAGGCTTCGACAATCTTGCAGGCCTCGACAATCTTGCAGGCCTCGACAATCTTGCAGGCCTCGACAATCTTGCAGGCCTCGACAATCTTGCAGGCCTCGACAATCTTGCAGGCCTCGACAATCTTGCAGGCCTCGACAATCTTGCAGGCCTCGACAATTTTGCAGACCTCACCAATCTTGCAGGCTTCAACAATATGTGCGAGGGCTGTGAACCGCTCACTCAGCCAGCTCCACTAGAGGATACAAGTCACACTTCGCACAAGAAGGTTCACCAATGGATTTTAAAACCGAACTAACCTAGCCTAACTTAACCTAACCCCGCACTAACCAAACCTAGCCCAAAACTATCTCATCCTCACCTAACCAAGCTTATTACAGCCTAACCTTAGCTAATGCATCCCCAAAAAGATTTATATACGGGTCTGATTATTAGAAAACGAGGTTTATCGAACCGTTTTGTGTACGATTTTACCATACTTGGCCCGCAAGAAGTCTTGCAAGACTGCAACAACGCCTCCCGCATGCTAATCATCACCTGCTTCCGTCCTTCACCTTCGTGTATATATTTTTCCTCCCCACTTTCAGTTCCGCCTGTTGTCGCCCTCTTGAGGTAATGGAATAGTCGCCACAACTGCTCCTGTATAATAAGTCTTGGGGTGAGGGGTGTTGATGCGTTCTTGTAGTGGTGGTCGCCTCCATGAGGAGAGAATACACGATTGTGTTTCGATGTCGTCATAAATTGTGAATATTCTTTTTTATTTGTATATGAGAGAGAGAGAGAGAGAGAGAGAGAGAGAGAGAGAGAGAGAGAGAGAGAGAGAGAAAGGGAGAGAGAGAGAGAGATTACAAGCAAGTTCAGCAACAGATGAACTTGCTTGTACACACAAACAGCACGAGGTATTGTAGACGGAGGAGCATAACACTGTTCACAGGTATAAATATTACAGGTGACTGCCCAGCACAACGAGGACCAGCACTCTACTCAGCACCCTTGACACTCAGACGCGCCAGGAAGGTCTCACCAGGGTGCCATGGAAGGGTGGTGGCTCCTCCCCAGCAGCTCGACCATCCCCTCCTCCCCATCCCCGTCCCTTCGCCGTTACAATTAAACGCAAACCTGCTGCTAGCAATTTCCGATCTGGATTAATCTCCTAAACTTGAGTCAGTGGTGGCAGCGGCGGCTGAGTCAGTGGTGGCAGCGGGGGCTGAGTCAGTGGTGGCAGCGGCGGCTGAGTCAGTGGTGGCAGCGGCGGCTGAGTCAGTGGTAGCAGCGGCGGCTGAGTCAGTGGTGGCAGTGGGGGCTGAGTCAGTGGGTGGCAGCGGGGGCTGAGTCAGTGGTGGCAGCGGGGGCTGAGTCAGTGGTGGCAGCGTGGGCTGAGTCAGTGGTGGCAGCGGGGGCTGAGTCAGTGGTGGCAGCGGGGGCTGAATCAGTGGTGGCAGTGGGAGCTGAGTCAGTGGGTGGCAGCGGGGGCTGAGTCAGTGGTGGCAGCGGGGGCTGAGTCAGTGGGTGGCAGCGGGGGCTGAATCAGTGGTGGCAGCGGGGGCTGAGTCAGTGGTGGCAGCGTGGGCTGAGTCAGTGGGTGGCAGCGGGGGCTGAATCAGTGGTGGCAGCGGGGGCTGAGTCAGTGGTGGCAGCGTGGGCTGAGTCAGTGGGTGGCAGCGGGGGCTGAATCAGTGGTGGCAGCGGGGGCTGAGTCAGTGGTGGCAGCGGGGGCTGAGTCAGTGGTGGCAGCGTGGGCTGAGTCAGTGGGTGGCAGCGGGGGCTGAATCAGTGGTGGCAGCGGGGGCTGAGTCAGTGGTGGCAGCGGGGGCTGAGTCAGTGGTGGCAGCGTGGGCTGAGTCAGTGGGTGGCAGCGGGGGCTGAGTCAGTGGGTGGCAGCGGGGGCTGAGTCAGTGGGTGGCAGCGGGGGCTGAGTCAGTGGTGGCAGCTGGGGCTGAGTCAGTGGTGGCAGCGGGGGCTGAGTCAGTGGTGGCAGCGGGGGCTGAGTCAGTGGTGGCAGCGGGGGCTGAGTCAGTGGTGGCAGCGGGGGCTGACATTCTGGCCCAAGTCGAGGTTTTCCCGCCACACCTCCTGCTGAGCCTACTGCATTATGCTCCAAGACTCGACCACCTTGTTGCTCAGTGGGTTCATGTCGACTACCTTCTTGCTCAGTGGGTTCATGTCGACTACCTTCTTGCTCAGTGGGTTCATGTCGACCACCTTCTTGCTCAGTGGGTTCATGTCGACCACCTTGTTGCTCAGTGGGTTCATGTCGACTACCTTCTTGCTCAGTGGGTTCATGTCGACCAACTTGTTGCTCAGTGGGTTCATGTCGACCACCTTCTTGCTCAGTGGGTTCATGTCGACCACCTTCTTGCTCAGTGGGTTCATGTCGACCACCTTCTTGCTCAGTGGGTTCATGTCGACCACCTTCTTGCTCAGTGGGTTCATGTCGACCACCTTCTTGCTCAGTGGGTTCAATTCATGGTCAGAGTCTGTAACTCTTTTTATCCTGCTGTATCCCATCCACCCACACTGTTCAATCCAATATTCACTGCATTTCCTGATAACCTATGCTCACCTTTCTCCTATCCTGCCACCCCCAACCATCTACCGTACTCTGCGAGCCATCGTTAGAGAGTGTAAACTACCTAACCACGCCATTAAAACAGTGTTTATATATTATAAAACCCGATTTGATGAATTTCTTTGTGCGTCTTTCACTCAAGTCTCCGCTTCTTACAAGCTGAAGATCTTTGCATCTTCACCTGAAGAACTCCTGCATATTCCACATCATTCTCGTGGACCTCCTCCTCCAAGCTGTCATCGCCTGGGCGGGAATCGGAGAGAATTGCCCTGGACCGAACCGCGGCGACGCTGATCCTCGGAATCACCGTAACGTAACCGCAAGGAGGTTTTTAATGACCACTTTTGCACTATTGGAAAGATTAGAAGATAAGGTCAAATTGGTCGCTAGAGGTCTCATTAGTGGTTACTGGCTCTCTGATGACGCTCTCAGTATGTAACTGAGGGGACCGAACCCACGCTCTTAGCTCGCAGTTGAGGGGACCGAACCAACGAACCAGAAGTTCGTGGTTTAGGGAATTGAGCCATTATTCTTCGACATAACTGTTCTCGATTCAAAATTCAAACAAATATAATAAAATGGCCAACTCAGTTTGAGGGTCCAGAAATATGTGCGATAATAAAGAAGACACGACATATTTAACTTAGTAAATAAAGATGTTCTTACTCCTTTTTTGCAGCATTTTTACCTCTCTCCTTACCCACGCACGCACGCACGCACGCAAGCACGCACGCACGCACGCACACACACACACACACACACACACACACACACACACACACACACACACACACCTGTCCAGTCTTAGGCCGTTCCACCATGGAACCCCCACCTGAAGAAACACATAAGGAATCTGGAAAAGGTTCAGAAGTTTGCGACAAGCATCGTCCCAGAATTGCAAGGGATGGGATACGAAGAGCGACGGAAGGAAATGCCTGATGACTAGAAAAAAGGAGGGAATGGAGGGGACATGACAGCGACATATAAAATACTCAGGGGATTGACTAAGTAGAATTAGTCAAAATGTTCACTCTGAATACCAGCAGAACGAGGGGACATGGATGGAAGCTGGAAATTCAGATGAGTCATAAAGATGGTAGAAAGTTTTCATTTAGTGTAAGATCAGTGGGAAAAAGGAATGAGCTAAAGGAACAGGTTGTGGAAGCAAACTCTATTCATAATTTCAAGAAGTAGATATGAGAGGGAAACAGGACATGATTTATTGCTTTTAGTAACCGGCGGCAAGAAAGGCGGGGTCCAAGAGCAAACGCTCGTTCCTGCAGGCACACAGTAGTGAGCACACACTACATTAAAACGCATCACACAAATGGAGGCGGGCGCGCAGACACAAAGAAAACAAACGCAGCAGAGCACGCACAAACGGGCACATACACACAAATAAAGGCAAACGCAAGCACGCGTGTGCACAGGCAAAAACAAATACCAACGCATGAGCTCACAAACACACGCGTTAATTGACAAAAAGCTGACAAAGGTAATTGGACATGGGTGTCCGTGTTTGATCTCTCCTGCTGTGGACATCCCGGGTCACCTGTACACCAAATGCAATGTTGAGGAGGAGGAAGAGAAGAGGAAAAAAACGCGAAGGAATTTATAGAAGCGGAGGCCGAGGAGAGAACATCAGGTAGGGGGGTAGAAATAGCCTAAGCTACTCTATCCCTTTGAGATGTATTTATTGCTTATCTCAATAAACATACTTGAACTTGAACTTGAATCAGCTGTCAATATAAACTCCACACAGGAGGTTCTCTAACGGGTATCAATAATCACCCAACCCCAAAGGCCACTATTGGAAGAAGTACTGACATTCTGAACAATGTGTTCCTTAAGTCTGACCAGAAGAAACCAATTGAAGCCTTCTTTCGATGATCAATCGCTTCACGTCTGCTGGGACAAGAGGAAGGAATATGAGCACAGCTGGCATCATATCTGCGGGTATATACCTGAAGCGTGACATGAAGCATGCGCACCTTAACGCTAATGCAGCACAACCATTCATAAAATGTCATTTGTTTAATCGATATCTAGGTGACGTTTACACTTAATATATCTACCGTCTCCACCTTGATACATAATCTAATTAGTCTCACCTGTACAGCACGCAAAGGAAGGGATGTCTTCCTTCGCCTACTTCATCGGCTTTACCTTTCCCAGTTTTCAGGGTCGAGCCAGGGAAGAAAAGGAAATTATGAAAAAGCGCTAGGCCAATATGATTATATAACAAATGGAAGGGATATGAGGACAGGATACGTGCTGGGAGAGGACGGAGGGAAGGGACAATGTCCAAGCACTTGAATCATCAGGGATCGAACCCCGGCCTGCGAGAAGCGAGGCCATGGCTGTACCGACCAATTCAAGTAGCTGGGAAACTGGATTGAATCAAGTGTTATTTGTTCTGGCTTCCAGCGTCGTGGAACTCTGACAACACACTAAAAACACTACACGTGCGCTCAGCGCAACACCGAACCAACTTTCCTCAGCACAGCAGAGAAACACAGCGCACCACCGTAACACACAAGCCCACAGAACAACCACCGTAACACAACAAACCAATTAACACCAAACTCCCACAACAGGGAAACGCCGGTGTTTCTTTATATAAAGTTTACCCACAAGTTTAAAAGACAACACTCTCATGACCCTCTCTTGTTGACTCGGTCGGCAGAGTAGAGAATGAACACGTCAAGATATTGGACGCCAAAACTAAGCAAACATATGATGTGGAGGCAAGAAGGGGTTGGGGCAAAGAGGGGGGGGGAAGGTGGGGGTAGGGGAGGAAGGGGGGTGAAAGGAAGGAGAGGAGGGGTGGAGATAAGAATGGTTTGGGTTTACAAAGATGGGGGAGGAAAGAGGCAATGATTTAGACATATGAAATATCTAACACATTATCTTACCCAATAACTACCTCACGCAACCTGTAACTAAGGTCTACAGGTTTTTACAAAGAGTTATGTGACCTGTAAGGAGCCATGTAGCCTATCAAACATCGTCAGCATAACCAGCAAAATAGATTTCTGTAAAATGCAAAAACTTACCCAATTTAACCTACATTTAACAGGACTACTTAACATGTTCACAACAGAGTAATAATATAGCTCACATGTTAACTGCAACAGAGCGCACATCTATAAGAGATAGTATCTGTCTTTGTCCAATTTTGCACGTCAGACGCCACACCAATTTTGCAAGGTGACTGATGCGTGGTTGACGACCAACATGTCCCGGTTGGGCCCATTGTTCCCAGTAAAATGTTTGCGACGCTCATAGTGACTTCCATGACATCAGTGGACATGAATGGTGACTAGTCGAGTCCCCCGAATGGATCAACCGTTTGAGTTCGACCCGGGCACCGCCAGATATCCGATCTAGATACAATAAGTTATATAGATCAATTGTATACCGTAAATAATTTCACAATATCCAGAAAAAAAATTATATATATATATATATATATATATATATATATATATATATATATATATATATATATATATATATATATATATATATATATATATATATATATTGCAAACTGCAATAAAGTAGCCGAAAAATATTTCAAAATGTCTGAAAATAATGTCTATGAAATACACAGTACAATAATGTAGGCTGAAACAGCTCTTGTGTAAACATATCCACTACAGCGGCGTCCTTGCTTCCTGTAGGTCGGAGTTCGATGCCCCGATGGCTCAAGTGTTTGGGCACCGTTCCTTCCCGTTCTCGTTCCATCCCAGCTCCTATCCCTTCCATGTGCTATATAACCATACTGGCTTAGCGCTTTCTCGTTGTAATTTCCTTCCCATTCTGTGGTCCATTGTGTTGTTGTTGTTGGTAGCTCGCCGGCTGCCGGGTATTGTGGTCCTGGCCACTAATTGCATCTCTAGCCGCTGATTGGTTGGCCACCATTGTAGTTCTGGCCAGTCGGTGACTTCCTCTCTTTATTTTGGTTTTCAGCACTGTAGTGCTCGGAGAACTAATCCTAACGTGTGATTCGTTGATGCAAATGAATTCTGATCGCTGATTGGACCACAATTTCAGTTTCTCTCTCTAAGTGTATACGCTGATTGGCTAAGGAGCTTTTAAGCCTCCTCCCTCCCTGCCTGACGTTTCACTGAATGAAATGAATAAACGAGAACCACCAAACACTGCGTGAAATTCTTGATTACGACCAAAATTTAAACGTGTATAGAGCCCGTCACGAAAAGAGGTTTTGATCGTAGATGGCTTCGAGAAAATCCCCAATTTCCAAACATGTTTGTTGTACACTTTGTGGGGTCCACTATTGTTTCATCCTCTATCGATCACCCTTTATTTCACATCCAATAAAAACTGAAAAATGTATCACATCTTTTTTTTTAATTCGAAAATAATGGCCGAGTGAATTTGTTTTGCTCGGATGTATATATATATATATATATATATATATATATATATATATATATATATATATATATATATATATACATATATATATATATATATATATATATATATATATATATACATATATATATATATACATATATATATATATACATATATATATATATATATATATATATATATATATATATATATATATATATATATATGTATGTATGTATGTATGTGTGTGTGTGTGTGTGTGTGTGTGTGTGTGTGTGTGTGTGTGTGTGTTTAAGGCTTGATTGGTCCCCAGGACTATGTATACTTGTAAACTCTATAACAATCAACACCACCACCACCACCACAACCACTACCACTACTGGTACCACCACCACAACCATTACCACTACTGGCGCCACCACCACTGCCTACGTTGAAACCACAACCAAAGAAACGTCAACACAACCAAAGTATCCACCAGCAACACAAAGTCAAAATTCAGGGCAGCATCTGCTAACCTGAGATCAATACACCTGTTGTGTAGGCGGCGGGAAAGGGGGAATAAGGCAGGGGAAAGGGAGGTGAAGGGATAGGAAGCGGGAAAATGGGAAAGTAGGGAGAAAAGGCCCAAAAAGTAGGGAGAAAAGGCCCAATACTACTGCCAGTGGTTAACGTCGGGCCATTAAGTGGGCGAGTCTCCTCCTCCCCGCCTTGAGGCCCACTCTCCCACCTATCTCTTGAGGCCCACTCTCCCACCTATCTCTTGAGGCCCACTCTCCCACCTATCGCTTGAGGCCCACTCTCCCACCTATCGCTTGAGGCCCACTCTCCCACCTATCGCTTGAGGCCCACTCTCCCACCTATCGCTTGAGGCCCACTCTCCCACCTATCGCTTGAGGCCCACTCTCCCACCTATCGCTTGAGGCCCACTCTCCCACCTATCGCTTGAGGCCCACTCTCCCACCTATCGCTTGAGGCCCACTCTCCCACCTATCGCTTGAGGCCCACTCTCTCACCTGTCACTTGAGGCCCACTCTCCCACCTGTCGCTTGAGGCCCGCAACTTTAAGGCCTCGCGTTAGACTGGGATAGACGCGTAGTCCTCTCTATCGAGCTATACGACAGGGATGGTTAGAGAAAAGGATAGTGTGGGAAAGGATATTGTCTTGGAGACAAGAGATAGAGAAATGGAAGGAGAGTGGGAGATGGAGAGAGAAGGGATGAGGGAGAGGCAGGAGATAGATAGAGGTGCAGGAAATAAGAGGAAAGGGTGGGGGTGAGGGAGGGTAGAGTAAAGGGTAGGAGACATATGGAATGGTAGGAGATAGAAGTAAGGGTGTAGTTGGCACAGGGAGAAGGCCACCGAGCTGTTAACCTGGTGTGCAGTTGGAGATAACTGCACTACCATCAGTAATCCAACGCGGGTTGTCTGCTTGTATGTAAACATGATGAGTTCTTTGAGAAAGCACCCGACACTACACAAACATCAAGGCTCTATCATAACACACTTAATTTCTCTACACAACCACACCATTGCCAGATATATCCAAGCCAACAACGTCGACATAACTGACAGATATGACAACTGAAGATTAGACACAGCCGAAGCACTACACATCAAACACGCCTCCAACTGTCAACATATTGTTGTTGTTGTTGTTGTTGTTTTAGATTTAGCTACTCAGAACGAAATGTCATTGTAGCACGGATGATAGTGAGCCCGTAAATGACTTCGGTTATTCGCGATAACTTCGTTACTGTGATATTTGGGTCAAAGTTTTAAACGCAGGTGGGGTTTCCTTCTTTTTCCCTGTAAAAAAATAGTCAGTTTATATTTAAGTACATCCTATTATGCTCAAGACCAAGTCGAAATATTCAGATCACACCTCACCTACTGCCATATCGTAACATTGACTGAATAACACCTAACTTCACCTTATCCAACTTGCTTATATATTCTATAGCATCACCTAATTTCAGTTTGCGGGCTATTCATGCCCGTGCCACCTCTTGGGTGGCTTAATCTTTATCAATAATTCTAATTTCAGTTACAGCCCCGCTCCTGTGTCAGGTAAGTCCACTACGGGCTCATCATAGTCCGTGCTACTTGGAACTTTAAGTTCCGAGTAACTGAATATAAAACAACAACATTTAATTCGTATTTAATTCCCGAATTATATACACGAAATAGACTGCTTCTCACAAGCCTGCGACAACTTTGGCCTCAGCAACAGCACCAAAAAGATTGATGTTATGTACCATCCCGCGCGGCCGGAATACCTTACCAGGACCAGCACATCACTGTCAAGGGGCACAACCTGCAGGCAGCTGACAACTTCACCAATCTTGGCACTATACTCTCAAGAGTGGTGAACATAGACGCAGAAGTCAACAACAGGATCCCCAAGACCTGCGATGCCTTTAGAAGATTCCGTGAGAATGTCGGGAGCGGAGGGGCTTCAGCCTTACCACCAACCTGAAGGTCTACCGCGCAGTGGTACTCACCATCCATCTCTACGCCAGCGAGACCTGGGCTGTCTACAGCAGACCCGCCAAACTGCTAAATCACTTTCACTTGAGCTGTATCCGCAAACTCCTCCACATCAGCTGGCAGGACAAAATCCCTAACACGGAGGTCCTGGAAGGGGGCCGGTATTCACAGTGTCGACACCCCTCCTACAGAGAACTCAAGCTAGATGGGCAGACCACGTTGTCAAACTGCCTGACAGCCATCTTCCTAAACAGCTACCGTATGGATAATTGTGCCAGGGCAGGCATTCTGTTAAGGGGGCAGACGATACGATTCAAGGACTGTCTCAAGGTGACCCTCAAAGACCTGAACCTCAACACCAACACTTGGGAGTCGCTTGCTCAGGACCGTCGAACTTGGAAAATCAAAGTCACCATAGGGACCCGTGCCGCGGAAACTAGACGGGCTGCAGAGGTCCAGAGGAAACGTGCCGCGCGCAAAGCTAGAGCAACCTCCACCTTTACAGTATAGCATCCACCCACATGTGTTCCTTGTATGGCCGAGCCTTCCGGACCCAGATTGGTCTCATTCTCCATCATCTGGCACACAGCCACCGACCTTCAACCTGATATATTGAAGTCCTGGTCATCTTCGCATCCGAAGGACGAACACCATCATCATTATTTAATTCCCCTTTCACCTCTAAAGATGTTGAGAGATACAAAACATCCTTCAGCGTCGGGTCATATAAAATTGTTAAATAAACTTCGATTAGGTAATATCACTTCCTTCCTAAGTGAAAAACAAAATATAGAAAAGATTCGTGTTTCTTGAGATTATCTTGAGATGATTTTCGGGGCTTTTTTCTTTTTAGTGTCATCGCGGCCCGGTCCTCGACCAGGCCTCCACCCCCCAGGAAGCAGCCCGTGACAGCTGACTAACACCCAGGTACCTATTTTACTGCTAGGTAACAGGGACATAGGGTGAAAGAAACGCTGCCCATTGTTTCTCGCCGGCGCCGGGGATCGAACCCAGGACCACAGGATTAGAAGTCCAGCGTGCTGTCCGCTCGGCCGACCGGTGTTAGAATCATTGATCAAATCTTTTCTGTCATGTTCAATAACATTCATCACAGATGAGTACAATCAACTAGGCGAAACACATGTTTTGAAGTACTGTGTTTACGCATCATTTATTTACGTTATTTACGCTCTTGAGAGTACAGTGCCAAGATTGGTAAAGTGTTGTGCATCGTTTACATGTTTATTTTAATTTACTAAACAAAGATGATAAATTTACATTTACTGCTATGCCTATAAAACCCTAAACGAGCCAGTTTCTGATCTAAGGACAGTTAGGTTGTTGTCCTGAGGCATATTTGGAAGACGACATTGAAGGAGACAATGTACTCAAGTGCGACAGAGCTAACTTTACTGCGTTGCACAGAGCATACCTCAATCACTTTGTACAGAGCATACCTCTACCGCTTTGCACAGAGCATACCTCTATCACTTTGCACACAGCATACCTCTACCGCTTTGCATAGAGCATACTTCTATCACTTTAGACACAGTGAAATTTTTTCACTTTGCACCAGGCTTACCTCTATCGCTTTCCAAACAGCTTAGCTCTATCGTTTTGTACAGAGCTTAGCTCAATCGCACTGCACAAAGCTTAGCTTTTTTGCTTTGCAGAGAGAGCTTTCCTCTCTCGCTTTGCATAGAGCCTACCTGTGTACCGTTGCATATATATAGAGCTTACCTCAAATAATTACGCAGGTAATGGAACCTTTACCCGGTATTCCGGCAGACAGGTATTAACTCTGTATCACAGAGATACTTTAATAACACAGAATTCCACTGTGGCGCAATTTCCTGCAGAATTTCGGGAGAATATTGCAATGGGAGGTGCCAGGCTCGGCTCGTTACAATTGATTCTCGGTGTCAATCAGGAATTATTCGCTTCCTCGGTGAAAATAAACGTACGTGGACTGATGGACAGAACTGGAGACTCACGGCGTCGTATCAAACGCAATGGAACCGTGAATCAATGATGGAGAAGTGTGGAGGTGTGACTAATGTGCATAGGAACCTTGTGAGGGAAGTGAAACCCTTCCATCTGCTGCTATCTTTCATCCCGCGACCTGCAGCCTCTGTTGAGAGCTCTCCTTTAATATATGTTTCGTTTCTCTCTTCATTGCTCTCTCGCTCTCTCTTGCTTTCTACTGTCTTTCTCTCTCTAAATCTCTCTTGCTTTCTACTGTCTTTCTCTCTCTAAATCTCTCTTGCTTTCTACTGTCTTTCTCTCTCTAAATCTCTCTTGCTTTCTACTGTCTTTCTCTCTCTAAATCTCTCTTGCTTTCTACTGTCTTTCTCTCTCTAAATCTCTCTTGCTTTCTACTGTCTTTCTCTCTCAAAATCTCTCTTGCTTTCTACTGTCTTTCTCTCTCAAAATCTCTCTTGCTTTCTACTGTCTTTCTCTCTCTAAATCTCTCTTGCTTTCTACTGTCTTTCTCTCTCTAAATCTCTCTTGCTTTCTACTGTCTTTCTCTCTCTAAATCTCTCTTGCTTTCTACTGTCTTTCTCTCTCTAAATCTCTCTTGCTTTCTACTGTCTTTCTCTCTCTAAATCTCTCTTGCTTTCTACTGTCTTTCTCTCTAAATCTCTCTTGCTTTCTACTGTCTTTCTCTCTCTAAATCTCTCTTGCTTTCTACTGTCTTTCTCTCTCTAAATCTCTCTTGCTTTCTACTGTCTTTCTCTCTCTAAATCTCTCTTGCTTTCTACTGTCTTTCTCTCTCTAAATCTCTCTTGCTTTCTACTGTCTTTCTCTCTTGATTTCTACTGTCTTATCTTTCTTTCTCTCTCTTGCTTTCTACTGTCTTATCTTTCTTTTTCTCTTTTTCCGTCTATCATTTTCATCTCTCCCTCCCCATTCTACTCTTTCCTTTCCTCAAACTCTATCTAGATCTCTCTTTTTATCTGGCTCTATCTATCTCTCAATCTAGCTATCTTGCTATATCTATCTATATAGTTATTTCTATCTTCCCCTTTCGTCCCCTCATCTCCCACCATCCCCATTTTCCCCGTCTCTTCATACTGACTCACTCTCCCCCTAATTCACATCCCCCCCCCTACCCTCCCCCATCTCCTCTCTCCAACCTCGAACAGATAGACATTTCCATTTATATATAAAGTAAATGATGAAAATGCGTGGATAAACGTCGGGAGTGACTTCAACACACTGTGGACGACACATGCAGGATTTTATCCGTTTCCATTTCAGGCTTCACGAAAATTTATCCAATTCTTTCCTGAATGAAAACTTTCCCAATTTATACACATTGTTTCGAGTTCTGTTTTGTTATTATCCAAACAGGTTACCTAGTAGTTGATTCTCAGTCCATCGTAACAAACTACTGTTGTAACCCCTGGAAATATAACACAGTCGCCAAGGAAAAATTCTTGTTCACTTACGGTAACATAAAGCGAGGAACGCCATTAAAAGAAAACGAAGGGTGGGAAAAAATAATCCCAGACCCAAAAATTAAATAAAAAATGTATTGTTGGTTCTTCACTACTCGGTACGCCTAATTTTTCCCTAATGAAAGAGAAAAATTTGGAGCCTTAATTGTTGGCAGAAAAATTAAGGGTGATCGACACTCCCATTGTCGGTTGATGGAAGAGGATGGTTGTAACACTTCCATCACCGATTGATGGAAGAGGATTGATGGATTGATGGAAGCATTAACACTCTCGCACCACCAGTTGATGGAAGGGGCTACAGAGGAAACTCTGGCCACTATTTTGGTACTGGGGAAGTACAGTCAATATAATTATTACAACATGGATAAATAATTCATTAAATTATAAAATAAAAATCTTGTTTATGTCTTATGTGACTTAGAAACTGAAAAAAATAAGATTTTTTGATGTATATACTATTGAAGAACATTATAGTTTATAAAGTGTTTATTTTGTTTATTAATTAATAATGGGTAATCATCTGTAATCACCTATATGTGCCTACTGGTCCGTGCTACAGTTCTTGGACTCCGCCTTTGATGCTGGCAGTCATTTGAGACACCGAATCTTGACCTGTATGTCTCTTGTCATATTTATTTCTAAAATTGTGTGTGTGTGTGTGTGTGTTTGTGTGTGTGTGTGTGTGTGTGTGTGTGTATGTGTGTGTGTATGTGTGTGTGTGTGTGTGTGTGTGTGTGTGTGTGTGTGTGTGTGTGTGTGTGTGTGTGTGTGTGTGTGTGTGTGTGTGTGTGTTTTATGTGCGCGCGTACCTTCAACTAGTTACCATTATTTTGTTATAACGTTTCCCGTATAAGGATTCGTATAGGGGATCGTATAAGGTGTTCGTATAAGTTTCTAAACTATAAACCTTGCCAAATTTCAACCAGCCTAATTAATATTAAACAAAAACAAAATTCCGATGAAATGTAAAATAATTTCTCAGCTGTTTCCTTTGGAATAGATGTATAACATTACCATTATCATACATATATCCAGGACGACCGCTGGAGAGTGACAGACTGGAACACAGTTAAACATTTATGGCCGAATACGTCATCATGGAAGCCTCGCTCTCTGGAATCTAGTATTTATGGAACGGTTTTGGTAGTGGCGATATTCCTGTGTTTATAAGCGTCCGTGTTGCCAGTGTTCCGTGTTCCATCTCGTGTACTTCAGCTGTCTGGTGTTTCCAAGGATGTTTCGTATTCCACAGTATGTCACCCTTATCTTCGTGTGGCTGGATCACCTCTTAATCGCGTGTCATTCCTTACATGTTGGTTTAGAAAGTACCTCTCTGTTGCCTCTAACTGTTTTAGCCTCCATGTTTTTTGTCCTCCTACACCCTCACCCTCACCCAGCGGGTTCATTGTCACTTAAGTGTAGTATTCCGTACATTAAGTCACCCATAACTAGCAGGTTGGCTCTAAGGTGGCAGGTTGTTACTACAGCCTCCAGCAAAATTCCTAACCTGGCTCTATTTGTCTCCTCGAGTTCCTGCCTGAGTCCACTGTTGTTATAAAGAGGGTTGTAGAGCATCGTGAGGCATGGCAGGCTGCTCTACAACATGGCATGGCAGGACGCTCTACAACATGGCATGGCAGGATGCTCTACACCATGGCATCCTGCTATGCCATGTTGTAGAGCAACATGGCATCCTGCCATGTTGTCTCAGTATACGTTTGCTGATTCCATAGTTAGTTCTTCATTTAATCAACAGCCCCACTCCTCAAAAGTTTCTTTGTCAATCACTTCTCTCTTCGCCATCTTATATCCAAAGTTATGCGGAGCTCCAGCTCCCGGCCCTCGGCTCTCAGTCATCGTCTGGTTTTACTTCCCACAAACAACGCGGGAGTATGGTTGTCCATCAGTAACCTTGCTGTACATTAATATAAAACAACTCTAACAACCACGAAATTAGATCGACCTTCCCCCTTCACCATTTTTGTATTTTGGTTTTAAATTTTGTTTATCATAAAGCCTAAGGCGATGCAGGGGTGGCAGAGAAAACAGTAACTGGAAGAAATGAAATAATTAGGAGGGGAAGATTCAGTGGAAACGAAGGGTGGTGGACGAAGAGAGAATGAGGAGATATTAATGACCACAAGATTAATAACACACGAGCGAGAACAAGTAAGGGAAGATAACAAAAGGAAGAGAGAGAGAGAGAGAGAGAGAGAGAGAGAGAGAGAGAGAGAGAGAGAGAGAGAGAGAGAGAGAGAGAGAGAGAGAGAGAGAGAGAGACAGAGGAGAGAGAGACAGAGAGAGAGAGACAGAGAGAGAGAGAGAGAGAGAGAGAGAGAGAAGAGAGGAGAGAGAGAGAGAGAGAGAGAGAGAGAGAGAGAGAGAGAGAGAGAGAGAGAGAGAGACAGAGAGAGAGAGACAGAGAGAGAGAGAGAGAGAGAGAGAGAGAAGAGATGCTCCACACCTCGTCATCATCTCCTACACTATTCCTTTTAATATGGTGTCTGGCAGATTAGTTGAATCAGAGAGACAGGTGTTTCGTGTGGCAGCCAGCCAGCCAGCCATCCCTAGATGGCTGGCAGGCAGCCCTAGACGGGTGGCAGGGTGTAGGGTGGCCCACTGAATGGTACTGTCTGCCACAACTGTAGGTCTACCCTTTGACACACAACCCAGTTTGCTCTTATTAAACTGCCAACGTAATACATGAAGATGAACAGACAGCCGGTATTAATTTTCAGGGCTTCCGACCCGTGACATATTTCCCACATTCCTCAAACAGGCGTTGTCAGCGACAGATCATGGCGACATGCAAGTGCATACACACTTCAGCTCTCTGATGTTGCTTATAATAAAACACTGAAACTAAGAAAGTGGATGATATAAGCGTGAAGACAGCATACTGAGAGTGCCAAGGGGAACAGAACTAGCATATTTACCGAGGTCGTATCATAAGGGCCTTCCCGGTTGGTGACTTATTTTACATAAACAAACGATACCTATGATGATATGAGGACATACCATCCTGAACCTATTCAAAATAAAGGATCAGCATATTCGTCTAAAAGGGCAGGACGGGGACATGTAAGAAAGGATGGGGATGCAGACAACGCGAAGAGAGAGAGGGAGGGAGGGAGGGAGGGAGGGAGGGAGGGGAGGGAAGAGAGGGGAGGGAGTGAGGGATGAAGAGGAGAAAAGGAGTGAGAGTGGGGATGAGAATGAGATAGACTATTAAATGAATGAGACTATTAAATAAATTGTGCACCCATTAGTAAAACAAATATATAACTCGTATTGATTAATTTCAAGAGTGTTTGTTTGAAACTTAGTTTATACAACAGCTGAACCCTGGTCCTAGTTAAAAGATGAGAGAGAGAGAGAGAGAGAGAGAGAGAGAGAGAGAGAGAGAGAGAGAGAGAGAGAGAGAGAGAGAGAGAGAGAGAGAGAGAGAGAGAGAGAGAGAGAGAGAGTAGTAATAGTAGTAGTAGACCTTCATCAGTCTTAGGAGACTATGAAGTTGCGCTCTGATTGTCGGTCTGGAGTAGCCTCTCCAGGGCGCAAAGCCAAGGTAGGTTGATATGGGGGAGAAGCTGTTACCCATGCAGCAGGTCCTCCCCCTCTCGGCGGCGCCGAAAGTTTCCAATGGAAAGGTAAACCCCAATACGATTGGTCCCAGCGCCGTCGCAGGAACGGTTAGAACGAGGTTGAAGGCAATAACGAACTGCCCAAGGGGCTCCAGCTCCAGAATTTACCTCGAAGTTGGTAAAAGAAGACACAGTGACTCCAAACCCGGAGACCGCCGTGGTCGGGGCCGGAGAAGAACCACCCCAGCAAGGGCAAGAACGACCCCAGCCTCTTGAAGCAGAGCCTGGTGGCCGCACGAGCCCCAGGAGGTGGACGTCCCGGTCCCGCACCTACGGGTTCCAGACAGAGATCGTCACAGCCCTCTTTCACCCGAGGCCCGCTTCCTTCAAGACCCAGCAAGACTGATATATTCTATTGAATGGGAAATTGATTTTCAGGAAATAGTCATGATAATATAGTAATCTGTGTCACTATAAAAAGTTAAAAGGCGAAAAAGAGGGAGAAGCAGAGGGAGAGAATAGGAATTTGAGACAGGGACAACGAGAAAGGGAGGATTGGGAGATAAATAACTTAACGATGTTCAATATTCTCTCTCTCTGTCTCTCTCTGTCTGTCTCTCTCTCTCTCTCTCTCTCTCTCTCTCTTCTCTCTCTCTCTCTCTCTCTCTCTCTCTCTCTCTCTCTCTCTCTCTCAGAATAAACACTTACATTGTGAGAGCTGGAAAGTGAAATGGAATAAAAATGGAATAAAAATGGAGGTAATGAAAAAAATGGCCAAAGAGGTTAAAATATAAATGTAAACAGGCATAGGATTAGTAAGTGGGGCCGAGGACCATAAACTGATGTTCATAACACACACACACACACACACACACACACACACACACACACACACACACACACACACACACACACACACACACACACACACACACACACACACACACACACACACACACACACACACACACATGGATATTGAAAGAGAGTGCAGAAGCACTTTGCTTGTCACTCTCCATAGTGTATAGTAGGTCACTGGAGACGAAGTAATATGAAAAGTAATATGAAACGTCACTGGAGTAATATGAAAAATGGCTAATGTGGTCCCAATATACAAAAAGGATGACAGACAAGAGGCACTGAACTACAGGCCAGTGTCCTTAACTTGTATACCATGCAAGGTGATGGAGAAGATCGTGAGGAAAAACCTAGTAACTCATCTGGAGAGAAGGGACTTGGTGACACACCACCAATATGCATTAGGAAGTGATGTGGTGGAGGCAGACTTTATACATAGTTTAAAGTGTAGATATGATAAGAGCCCAGTAGGCTCAGAAACCCGTACACCCAGTTGATTGACAGTTGAAAAGCGGGGCCAAAGAGCCAAAGCTCCTCCCCCGCAAGCACAACTAGTTGAATACACACACACACACACACACACATTCTTCCCTCCTTATGTGCCTTATAAATCCCGCTGTCATTCCCTTACTCTTATCTCTTTACCATCCAACTCAGTGATACCCTCTCCCCCTCACTCACCCATTTCCCCTCACATTCCCCAATTCCCTCTCATCAATCACCATTTCCCTCTCCACTCAATCACCAATTCCCTCTCCCCCTCACCAATTTCATCACCCCTCACTCACCAATTCTCTCGCTCCTAACTAATCCTCCCCTTCCTCTTACTTTCCCAGTCATCCCCCTCACACCTTCACTTCCTCATCTCCCGTCTCTCGCCTCATTTCCCTCCACTGTGCCTCACAGGGGCGTCGTGGGGCTGTGTTTAAGGGCTGTGCTCGCTATTTACTGCATATTCAGAGTGTCCGGGGCAGCACAGCGTGACGGCCGGGACTGTTAGTGCCAGTGAGCGTGAGTGAGTGAGTGTGTGTGAGTGAGAGTGAGCGTGTGTGTGAGCGTGAGTGAGTGTGTGTGAGTGAGAGTGAGCCTGTGTGTGAGCGTGAGTGAGTGAGTGTGTGTGAGTGAGACTGAGTGTGTGTGAGTGGCAATATGACGCAATATGTGTGTGTGCGTGTGGGGGTTAGTGTGTCTGAGACACACACACACATACACACATACACATACACACACACACACACACACACACGCGTGTGTTAGAGAAAATAGAGGTAGCAGATATAATAGAGGGAAAATAAACTGGTTAGAAAGGCGGAGTCCAAGAGCTAATTGCTTGATTCTGCAGACACAAATAGTAAATACACACACACACAAATTCACACACACAAATTCACACACAAATTCACACACACACACACACACACACACATACCCCAGAATGCAGCCCATAGCAGCTG
>NC_091158.1:14243644-14281144 GCF_040958095.1 Procambarus clarkii
CATATAAAATATATCGAAGTTACAGGATCAAAGATCAAAGTTACAAAGTCATTTGGTCCAAGTTAAATAGTCAAAGGTTGAAACGACAAGATAAAAGGTGGAAAGCAGAAGTTCAAAGGTCATTCGTCCACCTTCAATGTTGGCTCCTCGTACACCACAGCAATTCGAGTACCTTACAGAATGGAAACATTTCAACTACTCATTAATACGACTACGTAATAGCTCAATAGCTATTACCTCAATAGCTAGCTCATTACCGTAATAACTCAAAATTAATTTGTTTTATTTTTAGCAAACACAAATAACCCAAATTAATTATAGCCAAAAAAAGTGCTTTTCATAATGTGTGTTTAAACAGATCGCTTGTACAGAAAAGTCTTATTCCATCATTTAGACTCTACAATAATTACCATACTGAACCACCGGTATGGAACTCATGCCCCCATAAACACAGACTCGACGAGTACAGATACTCGGGGGATTGAACTCGATGAGTTCAATCCCCCGACCGTCCAAGTGGTTGTGCGCCATTCCTTTCCCCCCGTCCTATCCAATTCCTTATCCTGATCCCTTTCCAGGGCTATATAGTCACAATGCTTGGCGCTTTCCCCTGATAGTTCCCCTATTAGCGAGCCACTTAAGGCCAGTTGCGAAGATGGTCCACGGCCGGCTCGTCCTTTGGACGCACAAGGACCCAGGCGAGCCTGGCTACCCTCTGGCGGGTCGCATAGTTGGTGGTGATGTGAGACATAGTTGGCAGAGTTGGAACAGTGAGGCATAGTTGTTGGTGCTTGAACAGAAAGCTCTATGAGATATGGTTGGCGGAGATGTAAGATAAAGCTCTATGAAGCAAACCTGGCCGAGCTGGAAGAGAGCTCTATGAGGCAAAGCTGGAACCAAGAGCTCTATGAGGCAAAGCTGGAACCAAGAGCTCTATGAGGCAAAGCTGGACCCAAGAGCTCTATGAGGCAAAGCTGGAACCAAGAGCTCTATGAGGCAAAGCTGGAACCATGAGCTCTATGAGGCAAAGCTGGAACCAAGAGCTCTATGAGGCAAAGCTGGAACCAAGAGCTCTATGAGGCAAAGCTGGAACCAAGAGCTCTATGGGGCAAAGCTGGAACCAAGAGCTCTATGAGGCAAAGCTGGAACCAAGAGCTCTATGAGGCAAAGCTGGAACCAAGAGCTCTATGAGGCAAAGCTGGAACCAAGAGCTCTATGAGGCAAAGCTGGAACCAAGAGCTCTATGAGGCAAAGCTGGAACCAAGAGCTCTATGAGGCAAAGCTGGAACCAAGAGCTCTATGAGGCAAAAGCTGGAACCAAGAGCTCTATGAGGCAAAGCTGGAACCAAGAGCTCTATGAGGCAAAGCTGGAACCAAAAGCTCTATGAGGCAAAGCTGGAACCAAAAGCTCCATGAGGCATAGTTCGCGGTGATCGAATAGAGATCTCACGGTATCAATTAATGGCAGAAGTAAGCCTTAGACATAGCATTCGCTAGAGCACTAGTTACACAAACCTATCACTCGAGTGTCAGCAACCCTCCCCCCCCTCCACACACAACAATAATACAAGCTCCCTCGGCTCACCTCACTCTCCGTGAAGTATCTGGCCCCTTGTGCCCTTCACCACACACTTCGTGGTCCGGGAGGAACCATTTAAAAAACTGTTCCAGCTTACGGGCTCACCATAGCCCGTGCTACATGGACATTTCGTTCTGAGTAGCTAAATCCAAAACAACTTCCCCCCCCCATGCCCTACTGGATATGGAGGCATCACCCTCCCCCCCCGTATCAAAAATATATATATATATATATATATATATATATATATATATATATATATATATATATATATATATATATATATATATGTGTGTGTGTGTATATCACGAAAATAAACACGTGATTAAGAATGTGACAATGTCAGACCACGGAGGAAAAATGAAACAGGAATTTCCTTAAGTACTTTCGTATATTAAATACATCTTCAGAAGGACTGAAGCTTCTGAAGATGTATTTAATATACGAAAGTACTTAAGGAAATTCCTGTTTCATTTTTCCTCCGTGGTCTGACATTGTCATATATATATATATGTATGTATATATATATATATATATATATATATATATATATATATATTGACTTTAAAATTACAGTAAGTGTATTGATCGAGAGTGAATGTGTGAATGTGGGAGGGAGAGAGAAGAGAAGAAATAGAAGGAATGAGGGCTGGAGGGAGTAGAACTCTAGAGACCCTCTGCAGGTAAGCTCCTGGTAATCTCCAGAGAGGGCAAGCGGGTGTTGGAAGGGAGGGTTTCATAAGCAAAATTATATTCATAATCTTTCATAAGCAAATTTAATATTCGCGAGATTATTAATTCACACACATATACATTAACGCCTATACGCGTACGGTACAAGATGACCGTCGGGAAAAGCACACATTTAAACTTAACAATTAAAAAGTGTTACATTTTTTGTACAAGTCTTCCCGGTTATACTCACGTTCACTCTTGCTGTGAGAGTGCAATATATATATATATATATATATATATATATATATATATATATATATATATATATATATATATATATATATATATATATATATGCGAACAAGCCTGAATTATATATATATATATATATAAGCCTATACTTGCATAAACCACAAGTGAACCCAGAAAGCACAACTACCTTCCAGTAGCTGGCATAACTAGTATGCTTTAACCCACTACGCCATCAGACCTTACAAAAGAAGTAGATAGTTCGAGATATATATCTCAAACATCTCTACCTCCCGAAGGCACCAGATGAGTGAGGGGTCAGTCTGCATTTTTCGTCAAGCCACTGTCAATGTGAGAGAACTCGTGTCCAGCTTATAAGCCTATACTTGCATAAACCACAAGTGAAGATTAACAATCTTTGGACAAGGTGTTGGTGGGTGTTGTCCAAAGATTATATATATATATATATATATATATATATATATATATATATATATATATATATATATATATATATATATATATATATATATATATATATATATATATAGAGGAATATGCGCCATGCGATTAGCAATTACACATTAACTCCCTCTTGAAGCACTATCCAGGTTTACAGTTTAAGTCCAGGCTTAAAGCAGAGTCCAGACTTACAGCAGAGTCCAGGCTTAAAGCAGAGTCCAGGCTTACAGCAGAGTCCAGGCTTACAGCAGAGTCCAGGCTTACAGCAGAGTCCAGGCTTAAAGCAGAGTCCAGGCTTACATCAGAGTCCAGGCTTACAGCAGAGTCCAGACTTACATCAGAGTCCAGACTTACAGCAGAGTCCAGACTTACAGCAGAGTCCAGGCTTACAGCAGAGTCCAGACTTACAGCAGAGTCCAGACTTACAGCAGAGTCCAGGTTTACAGCAGAGTCCAGACTTACAGCAGAGTCCAGGCTTACAGCAAAGTCCAGACTTACAGCAGAGTCCAGACTTACAGCAGAGTCCAGGCTTAAAGCAGAGTCCAGGCTTACAGCAGAGTCCAGGCTTAAAGCAGAGTCCAGACTTACAGCAGAGTCCAGACTTACAGCAGAGTCCAGACTTACAGCACAGTCCAGACTTACAGTACAGTCCCACGTCATGTGGGAGGCTCTTTCCCCGAGGAAAGGTCCAAGACCTGAGACAAGTAGGTGCCTCTCTACTTCACTGTTCCTCTTTAACCAAACCTAACAACCAAACCGAAGGTGTAGAATAGTTGGAGACCGTTCACCCATGCTGGAGAACGTGGCAGCAGTATGCAGCAGATAGTACTTGAATATGTCAATACTCAATGATGGATAAAGAATGAATAATGTTGAATGGCGCTCTAGTGGCCGAGAAAGCACATAATAACATATTACCAGTTTTGTGGCAGTGAATGAGAACTGTAGTGGTAGAGAATAACAGTGAATGAGAACGGCAGAGTGCTGGAGAACGGCAGAGTGCTGGAGAACGGGAGAGTGCTGGAGAACGGCAGAGTGCTGGAGAACGGCAGAGTGCTGGAGAACGGCAGCATGATGAAGAACGTAGGAGTCTTAAGAGCACACTTGTTACAGCATGAGCAGAAAAAATACTCAACCTGTGTACATACGGCGTGTGTGGCCATGTTTGCTCCCTCAGAGCCCATTGTTCGAGGAGAGAGCGTGTGTGTTGGAGCAAAGTATGCCAGGTCTCTGGAGGCGTGTGAGCCCCTACGTGTGAGTGGCGGGGGAGTTTTGAGAGAGAGAGAGAGAGAGAGAGAGAGAGAGAGAGAGAGAGAGAGAGAGAGAGAGGAGAGAGAGAGAGAGAGAGAGAGAGAGAGAGAGACAGAGAGAGACAGAGAGAGACAGAGACAGAGACAGACAGAGACAGAGACAGAGAGAGACAGAGAGATAGAGAGAAAGAGAGACAGAGAGAAAGAGAGAAAGAGAGAGAGAGAGAGAGAGAGAGAGAGAGAGAGAGAGAGAGAGAGAGAGAGAGAGAGAGAGAGAGAGAGAGAGAGAGAGAGAGAGAGAGAGAGAGAGAGATAATTTGGGCCTTAGGGTTATCGAGAGCGTAAGGCTTGGGTAGTACTAGGAGGGTGGAAAGTGGTTTAATATGGGAAAATTTAAGGCGACAGACCGGTTGAAAACTGCGAGGGGTAACCTCTTTATGGCTACTCAGAATTGTTTTCTCTCCAACTGAGGCATTTGGTATGGTTGTGTGGGGGGGGGGGATGTCTGCCTTGTTTGTCCGTGTCCTGTCTGTCTGGTTGTCTTAATTGTCTGACTGGAGCTCAGTGTGCTTTATTATATGTTCCAACAATTTCGGCATTCTGACTCTCTCCTCCTTCCTTGCTTTTCTCTCTACGGCCGTTCCTTGGAGTTGATGAAGATCGTTACTTTCCCCAGAAGCGCTGTAGACCACTTACGTTAGTGCTAAATCTCACCAACTTTTTTCTCCAGCCTCAAGATAAGTCATCAAGGGCAATTATTCGCAGCAGCTCCATGTTTTTGTTAAATTAAGTAATCCCCTTCCCCCCCCCCCCCGCTTGTGGGCTTACAGCTCTCTATATCTCCCTGACGGCGACTGTGTATGTCTGTCACCTTCACACGTCTGTCTGGGGTGACGAATGATTTCTTGGTCGTGTGCTCTCCTCTCTGCTTGATGATTTCATCTTGTTTGTTTCATCTTTTCATTTCATCTATTCTTTTTTCATCTTTGAGATGTTTCATCTCAAACTCGTCATGTAATGTCATTCTAAGAATTTTCAATTCTAACGTAGCGCCTACAGAGCCAAGGACAAAATTAATCGCTTAAATTTCCCATGGAAGTTCTTGGAAGTTCTTTATTCATTAAAGACAATGTTCCCCTTCGAACCCCGTTTGCAGGTCTCTCTGGCGCCGTGTTCAGTTTCCTTCTTCCACCTTCCTTTATTCTCGCCTTCTATCTCTTCCAGCATCACTCACTCTCACCGTTACTCAATTTCTCTCTCTATCCCCCGGTCACTCCTTCGTTCACCGATTCTCTCCATCACTTACTTTCTCTCTCCCTCCCTCACTCTCTTTCCGTTCCCCAGTCACACTCTATCCCTTATTCACTCTCTCTCCTTCACTCATTCTCACTATTTCCCTCACTCTCTCCCTCTCTCACTCACGCTCTTCGCTCTAAGGCACCTTATCTCCTATAAAAAACATTTATCTTCTTGCCTTTCGCTGACTGCTTCTTGCCTTCCTGGTCCTAATGTCTTACCTTTACTTCTTGGTTCGCGTTCCTTCCCTCATCCGTCTTCCTTAAATCCCCTTCCAAACACGACTCCCAACCTTTCCCTTCCATTTTTACCCTTCCCACTTCCTGACTGTTCCACACACTACCCAGCCAAGGGGGGTGACCTGACTCAATCCTGTCCACTCCTCAAATGTCATTATCCATCTCAGCTTCATCCAGCGCTCCGCCACCACTATCACCTCTCGCTCTCTCCCACACCATTGTTTGTGTGCGAGTCTTTATATATATATATATATATATATATATATATATATATATATATATATATATATATATATATATATATATATATATATATATATATACACACATTATAATCAATGTAAATATTGTTCATAATTACAAAATCTTACTAAATGAATTGCGTGGAAATTATAGAGATTTATCCTGATTAATGATTGAGTGGATTTAAAATGCATCAACTACTGACACACGCAGTCCAAGCCGGTAATTATCACCATATACAGTGTACGTGCTCAATGGCCGCTGTAAACATGACCCAAGCTGCCATTGCCCATTACAAACATCAGCTGTCAATGACCGCGGGCAAAAACCTAAGCTGTCACTTCCCACCACACACGAAGCCTTGACTCTCAATATCGTCCACAGAAGTAACTGATGCTGTCAATGTCCTCCACAGAAGTTACTAGTGAAGAAAGTACCCACCAGAGGCGAAACCTGTGCTGTCAATGTCCTCCACAGAAGTTACTAGTGAAGAAAGTACCCACCAGAGGCGAAACCTGTGCTGTCAATGTCCGTATTACTTAGAATTTCCCAAAGTTCTTTTACCCTCAAACAGCTGCTTAATTTTCATCACTGAATGGTAACGACGAGATTATACATCTTTGCTGAAGAATATGCTTAACGGTCCATGACTGACCAGGCTGGTTGGTCATGGACCACCCGGTCCGAGTCCCCTACAGCATATATAGTTTGCATGTTGCCTTCGAGAGTTAAAATAGTTTACTATAAATTGCACGACATGAATACAAATTATAGGCTCAACTCTTGGGAAAAATTTTCCCTTTGGCTTAAGTTAAATCATTTTACCTCCAACTAGTAAAAATAGTACAAGTTCACTGAACTCATTTAGAATACAGTTCAAGCTTACTGAATTCATTCAAAATACATAAGCTCATATATAACAATCAACCTATACACAAAAATACATCTGTATTCTCTTTATTTCAACGATAACACATTAATGTGACAATTTTTTCTGGTTACTTCGCCAAACATTATGTTAAGGGAAGGTGGCTGAGTTTGCCTGGAATCCCAGAAAAGGCTGCGTTAAACAGCCCAGGGTCGAAACCCCGGTGACAGGACCGCTCCCCCCACGTCTGTGTAACTTTGTTGCCTCTAGCATGAACGCTGCTTCGAGGGAGGGAGGGAGGGAGGGAGGGAAGGGAAGGATAGGGAGAAGAGACAAGAAAGGACAAGATAAGGAGGAGGAGGAGGAGAGGCACTGAAAGACAAAATAGAAAGGTAATCAAGTATTATATATTCTTTTAACGGCCCTAGAATTACAATAATTTATGTGGTTTACCATTTTTTTGTAAGTGTATTTATTTATTTAGTTCATTCATAATGAACATTGTCATTATTAATAAATATAATGTGAAATTATAATGATGAATGAATGCTATTATCATTGTTTTTTCTTGTATAAATGAATGATTGCATATGCACTTTGTTAAACTTCGTAATTACATTAATATGTATGTAGAGAATGATCAGTGTTCTTGGGGGTGTATATACCCATCACATGACCAGACCAGACCTAACGTGACCTCATCTGATCTAACTTGACCCGACATGACCTAACCCCAGCTAACCTATCCTGATTCGTTTATTAAAATATGAGTCTTAAAATTTTACTGACACGTAATTTCACCAACAAAATCAAATAACACAACTGCATGGAATCAGATAACAGAAATTGCGAAGAGGGAATCAAAGCACAAAGCTATTATATATGTGGTAATAAAGGAATTAATAGCTTAATTACAGGCAATAACAAATAAGGTATTAGTTTATTAACTCTTAAACAAAAAATCACATTGACTTGGAACTTTCAGAAGGTCAAGAGAGGCGTAAGAAAGAGTTTTTTGTTAATTCTCTGGTGAAGATAATTCGAGTTAATATCTACTAATTTCTTTACTCACAATCCCTTCTACCTCTACTCTCCTTCACTCACAACCCTCACCATCACTGCTTTCATCAACGCTTCCAAACCATCCAGCATTTTTCTCCAGCTCCAGTACTCACGCTCACTTTTATCTGCCTTCTTTATCTCTCCTTATCAGCATTCCTCTATCTCTGCCCATCAGCCTCCCTGCTCTGCCAGAAAGCCGTTGTAACCACCCATTCAGAATTGCTTTTCGTTCGGCATTACGAACTTTGCAATCTTGTTTCTCTTGCGTTCCTCCGCGGACTTCGAGAATGAGAATATGTGGGAGACAGATGGGCGAAGAACAAGCAAAGGGAAGAACAAAGAAAGGGAAGAGCAAAGGAAGGAAAGAGTATTTGAAGGGGTCCTGATGGCTGAGTGGACCGCGCTCGGCATTCGTAGTCCTCAGGTTCCGGGTGTCATCCCCGGCGGAAACAAATGGGCAGAGTTTCTTTCACCCTGATGCATATGTTCACCTAGCAGTAAATGGGTACCTGGGAGTTAGACAACTGCTACGAGCTGCTTCCTGGGGAATGTGTAACAAAAAGGAGTCCTGTTCGAGGACCGGGCCGCGGGGACGCTAAGTCCCGAAATCATCTTAAGATAACTTCAAGATAAGAACACAGGCATGGAAGAACAACAAAATGTGTTATAATGAAAGCTATACAATGTGTATGGCCAAATACACATTGTATAAGGAAAAAAAAGGTATGCAAAAAAACTTTCCCAACACTTGAGCAAGACCTCAGCTCCGTGTTCTTACAACTATGCTAAACTAAATTATATTCTTAATGTGCAGCGACAGATCTTTGCTCTGCTAGGCACGCTGTGGCACTCCTGATCCACAGTCAGTCATCGTGCCTCTGATTACGTAAATGGAGGCCACCCCCCCCCCACCTTCCCCCTATCTCTTGCCTCTCTCTGCAACTCAGATCCACATATCTGCTTTCAGATGTTTTCACTAAAATATAATTATCTCTGCTCATATGCTAATTTTCCACTTACACATTGTTACGAAGATGAACTAGAGAGGCAGTATGGAATTAATCATTGTTAGTTAACTAGTCCACACATTATGACAGCTGAGAAAACTGACAAATCCAGTATATTAAACAAACTAATCATCTTAAGGATGTCTTAGTCTGTAACAGAGGGGATGGGAGAGAAGTGGAAGGGGAAAAGGGAATGAGAAGGTCGTGGAAGGGCAAAGAAATAGGACATGAGGGAAAAAATGACAGAATATTTGATGACTGGTTGACTAGTTTTCTACCGTCTAGAGTGACCATTTAGGCCCAGCGCCACACCTGTCACACACATGGCCAGGGCTCCATACCTGTCACACACACATGGCCAGGGCTCCATACCTGTCACACACATGGCCAGGGCTCCATACCTGTCACACACACGTGGCCAGGGCTCCATACCTGTCACACACATGGCCAGGGCTCCATACCTGTCACACACATGGCCAGGGCTCCATACCTGTCACACACATGGCCAGGGCTCCATACCTGTCACACACATGGCCAGGGCTCCATACCTGTCACACACATGGCCAGGGCTCCATACCTGTCACACACATGGCCAGGGCTCCATACCTGTCACACACATGGCCAGGGCTCCATACCTGTCACACACACATGGCCAGGGCTCCATACCTGTCACACACATGGTCAGGGCTCCATACCTGTCACACACACATGGCCAGGGCTCCATACCTGTCACACACACATGGCCAGGGCTCCATACCTGTCACACACATGGCCAGGGCTCCATACCTATCACACAATACAACGTAATGGGATCCTCGGCACTCAAGCCACAATAACCCGATTGCTTTACCCACAGCAATTACCATCACACGTTATAATCATCACATACACACACACATACATTTTCACGTGTGCTCCGTGAACAGTGTAGGAGAACAGTTACACTGGCTTGAGTACTTTGTGTTGTTGTTGTTGTTGCTGCTTGTTGCGGTAGACGCTGGTTCACACCTGGGCAGCTGCTTGAGGTGGAGAGGTGAAGAAGGTGAAGGAGCGGTGGGAGATGGAGGGAAGGAAAAGAATGACTTGCAAGGGCAAGGTGGTGAAGGGAAGGGAGAGGACGAACATTAGGAGAGAATGTTAATTTGTTGAAGAAACTGAACAATACAACCATCCCGTAATGACTCTTGGGAACATATCACGATTATAGGGGAAAAATGGAGGGTATTTCAGATAAGACGTGAGAATATGTCTATCAAGACGTGAAGATATGTCAATTAAGACGGGAAGGCATGTCAGTTCAGACATGAGGATATGTCATTTAAAACATAAGAATGTGGATATTAGGAGGTGAGAATGTGCAAATTAAGACGTGATGACAGCGGTTCGGACGTGAGGTCATGTCGATTAAGAAGTCAGGAAAGCTTGCATGTGTAGACGGAGTAGATGTGATAAACGGACGAAACAGCAAAATTAAGATAAATGTTATTAAGCTCACAAAAGAATTAATGAACTTTACGGCATAAGAACAAACCCTAAAGCATTGAAATAATCAGGAAAGTAGAAAGAAAAAAATGGAAAGATCTGAGAAGCTGTTCCATATGTAAGGCATTACTGCAAAAAAAATTGCAAAACAGAATAAATAATACCAGTAAAATAAATATCTGAGAGAAATATGACAAGAAAAAACATTAAACCAGTAAAGGTTTCTCGCAAGATCTACGTGTGTCCAGCAAAACAGAATATCACGTAGACCCTATTGGGCACACTACTCAGGCAGCGTCAATGGCCGGGGCTACAGGCGCCAGGCCATAGAGCCCCAACGACCTACCAATCAAAGCAACCCTAAAATGATCGTAATCAAATCGTTTCCTAAATAACATGACCTTCAGTAAAGTTCTGGTCGTGGCATTCCGCCGGAGTCCGGCTAAATGCTACACAAATTGGTTAAACTTGCCTGAGAACGACGGTAGAAGCCACAAGATCCCATCAAGACTTTTCCTTCCTGGTCCAGAGAAAGCCAGACAGACGCCATGCTGTGATGGCCAGCAGTGATGGCTAGGCTGTACCTCCCAGGCGCCCGCCATCACTGTGGCAGTTGGTCAGGAGATGGGTAGAGGATGGAGGTAAGTAGAGACAGCAAGGAGTAGGTGGGAGGGATAGATGATAGAAGGTGGAAGGGGGAGAGTTGGTAAGTGGTAGGGGGGTGGGGGGGGTGAACCACACAGTCATTTAGCGATTAGAAGGACATTCGACAAGAGACTGGCGGTGATTATTGGAATCCGACCTCAAGCGAGAGTCGAAATCCATCACTTTGTTCTCACGAAATGTGGGAGAGAAGTTGGGTGTCTTCCTGCCGTATTCCCACTAATTATCTTTGAAAAATAAATAAAATTTTTGAGTCGTCATAAAGTCAGAGGAAAACAAAGATGAGAATTGAGGGAAATATAGGACATGAGGGAAATATATTTTTTGTTATATTAGTTGTTATATATTATATTTGTTGGAAATATTATATTTTTTTAGCTATATTTTTTGTCCTGTCCTATTCCTCCAATTTAACTATAAGTTTCCATTTCCTCATCACTGTTTAGCGGCTTGAGTTCTACGGTATTTAGAATTGCAAATCCATTAGACAAGCTTGGAGCTGTTATTCTACCAAAACTCATTTTAAAGCCAAGTATATGAAGGCCAATTATTATGATATTGCTTCTTATGAGTACATTTACATGCGGGGTTAACACAAGTTAATACTCGACACACAGTGAAGTGCGTGCCATCCCGGGTCCTCAAACTTTCAGCTGCTTTGTTCCAGAACATGTCAGGCGAGGAACCAATGATGGCGGGAACGATGTTCATAAGTATGAAACAGTTTGACTTCAACTGCTGGAGACTGAACATCCTGTCCTGAAACCCGTCCAACGGTTGTCTACGAACCACTGCCATGACCTGATGAAACCCCAAGAATGTAAGCCATAGTTCTGAAACTAAGGGAATTGAAGACCAACTCTTCAACTGCCAGTTGTATGGAGTTGAAGACTATGGGGACATCCCACTTCTCCCCACTACGGGTTGTTAGGCATGAGGGGAGTCACTTTACGTGATTTTCCGTTTCGTTGCAGGCCTTTAGGAGTGAGTATATTTGCTGTTCATACATAATTTTACAGCCGCTGCAGTCGAGCAAGTATGAGGTGTGATACAATGCAACAATTTAATAAATATATAGTCCAAAATTGGCGCGAGCGCTGTCAGGTATTGGAAAGTCAGACGACTTCAGAAGGAATCCTTCTGAAGATGTATTAATATACGAAAGTACTTAAGGAAATT
Source organism: Procambarus clarkii (assembly GCF_040958095.1). Lineage (NCBI taxonomy): Eukaryota > Metazoa > Arthropoda > Malacostraca > Decapoda > Cambaridae > Procambarus > Procambarus clarkii. The sequence goes on from NC_091158.1 coordinate 14,255,899, forward strand.
CATGTTTCCTCCGTGGTCTGACACTGTCATATATATATATATATATATAATATATATATATATATATATATATATATATATATATATATATATGCAATTGACGATCACTAAACACTGATCATTTGTATGCGTAAAAACCACCTTATCGTCTGGTGTTGACAAAGGCTTTAACAGGCCGAAACGTTCATCTCTCTTTCCCATTTCTTAGTGGTTTTTCCTCATATATATATATATATATGTCGTACCTAGTAGCCAGAACGCACTTCTCAGCCTACTATGCAAGGCCCAATTTGCCTAATAAGCCAAGTTTTCTTGAATTAATTGTTTTTCGACTACCTAACCTACCTAACCTAACCTAACCTATAAAGATAGGTTAGGTTAGGTTAGGTAGGGTTGGTTAGGTTCGGTCATATATCTGCGTTAATTTTAACTCCAATAAAAAAAAATTGACCTCATACATAATGAAATGAGTAGCTTTATCATTTCATAAGAAAAAAATTAAAGATAATATATTAATTCTGGAAAACTTGGCTTATTAGGCAAATCGGGCCTTGCATAGTAGGCCGAGAAGTGCATTCTGGCTACTAGGTACGACATATATATATATATATATATATATATATATATATATATATATATATATATATATATATATATATATATATATATATATAATTGCGCAAAATAACTTTGGCATAACAGGAACTCTATAAAGACAAAATACTACGGACAAGATAATATACACACACCCACGAAAATCTTATTTCACGTGAGGAAGAGGAAAGGAAAACATATATCAGTAAAATAAAGGAAGCAATAGAAAAATAAATATACCAAGAAACTTACAAATGCCCTCCAGAATATATACATAAAAACATACACATAAAATATATATATAAAAAGGAGGTGTCATCAAGACTTATAATGGAGATAACAGATTTATCTTCCCCTTTTTACTTTTTGACGAAGGGATAAGGAAACTAAAATCAAATAATATTCCACAATAAATAATCAGATTAGAAACCCACAAGGGACACAGAGTGGGTCCCAAACTCCCACTCAATAAAAGGAACGCTGGAAAATACGAATCAAGTTTCTCAATATAAATGTTCATTCCAGCAAATTTATTGACACTATAAAGGGACAAAAAGACTTGGGGGGGAGAGGAGGCTTTGGGGGGGAGAGAGAGAGAGAGAGAGAGAGAGAGAGAGAGAGAGAGAGAGAGAGAGAGAGAGAGAGAGAGAGAGAGAGAGAGAGAGAGAGAGAGAGAGAGAGAGAGAGAGAGAGAGAGAGAGGCCTCTGGGGACTTGGGTGGGTAATGGCGTAATATTGCATTAGGGGCAACAGAGAAGGATGAGGTGTGTGGCCAAGAAGAAGGGAGGATGAGGGGAGGGTAGTAGGTAAGGTTGCCTATATTAAGGAATGGGAGACTAGGAGGACAAAGCAACAAACACTGGTCTCCTGATAAGAAATACAGACGTCTGCATTTGTGTATCGTCTTCGAGCGTGAGGTAATGAGAACTTATATATATATTTCGCTGCCCGAAACGCTTTGCGTAATAGTGGCTTTAGGCATTGTATGTACTAGCTTTATCTATAAATCCATCAATGTTTGTATCACACTTTGTATGTATGTACTTTACCTGAATAAACATTTGAATTTTGAATTTGAATTTATATATTCAAAATCAGATAAATAAAATAATGTTAAGAATCAGCTGTGTAAAACAGTAACATGAAGTTCTGTGACCAAAGCAGTAAAGCATTACAAACACCGTTAAGGCAGCTTATGTAGCTGTGTGGTTCGCGTGTTCTTAACTATTGTTATCAGTTATTATTTACTAAATGACCATGGAAATGAGAACAACAGAACTTTTAAAGTGGAAGTATAAAATATCTAAACAAGTCTCTGTTAGTGCCCGAAGGTCAATACCACCAAACTGGCCACTGCGAGAATTGTCAAGGATCGCTGTAATTGTCAATGGAAACTGTCATTATATAAAGGGATAATGTCTAATTTGGTATCACCTTTTCTCTACCTGTTTCGTGACACGACACACACACAGAGTAATACATGGCTGGGCTTGATGGCTGTTATTGTTTTAGATTTAGCTACTCAGAACGAAGCATCCGTGTAGCACGGGCTATGGTGAGCCCGTAAAGAGGGCTTGGTGGCAACAACGCGCCCTTAAATAGCCTTACTTTATATTCCAGAGGTAAGATGAGTCCAAAAATTAGACGAAGTTTAAACTGTGCGCCATCCTACCAACCGCTTGAGTTTGGCTTAAGCGGTAAAGTTGCCCTGGCTGGTGTGGTGGTGGTTAGTGGGGTGTGGTGAGTAGAGGTGGTTAGTGGGGTGTGGTGAGTAGAGGTGGTTAGTGGGGTGTGGTGAGTAGAGGTGGTTAGTGGGGTGTGGTGAGTAGAGGTGGTTAGTGGGGTGTGGTGAGTAGAGGTGGTTAGTGGGGTGTGGTGAGTAGAGGTAGTCACCTAGGTGTGGATAGGTCAAGTGCCCTCAGATTTTCCTCGTAGCTCTGTCATATAAGATCAGAACTGTTGCGTATGTAGTAATATGTTGTGCTTTTCGTTGGCTTCATCCTCACGAGCATGTCTCACGTACGTTGTTCATCGCGCTCAGCAGTTACAATGATCGTGGTGGTAGTTTGTGCTAGTGGTGGCGGTGGTTAGTTCTACCGCTCATGCTTGTGGTTGGTGATGGTTCTTTCCTGCTGACCAAACCGTGCTCACTTAACAGTGACCCCCTGGGAGGAGAGGGTCAGACTCTATGCCAGACTCTATGAGGGTCAGAGGGTCAGACTCTATGCTCCGCTAACCAGCCTTGCTGGTCCTGCTCTGTTTATCAACTTTACTGACATTCGCGGTCTGTGTAAAATCTGGCCTTGACGTGGTGGATAGAGGCGGTTTCTGACACTTCCTCTTTTACTCCATACCATCCGTACAGGGTTCGAGTTTTCCTTATATTACTTCGACTCATTTGCGTTTTTAAGTTTTTACTTGTGTCCTCTTGTTCTACTTTATCTGTTATTATCCACATTTTCCATTCCTATCAGTATTTTGTATATGCTGAACATATTCCCTCCAAGTTCTTATCTTTCATAAAGTTCATAAGGCACAGTTTCCTTAGCCTGCACATTATTAAGCACAGTTTTGTGCTTAACCAGGTGCGGATTCCATGTCAGTGCTGCTTGTTATCGAACTGGTCTGACGTAGGTTGCATAGAGTGTCTTGAAACCGTCGTTATTTAGATTTGTAAATGACGTTCTAATGCTTGTCGGCTCCCCAGTACTACCAAGGTTATACTGTTAATATGTGGCTTTGGTGGTAGTGTCTGATGTTGTGTTGTGTGGTGATGGTAATGGTGTGTTCTAGTGTTGGTGGTGATGATAACGATGTGTATACGTGGTGGGTTTTGTTATAACACATTATCACCACCCACGTACATAGCACCACCACCCACGTACACAGCACCACCACCCACGTACATAGCACCACCACCACCCCCGTACATAGCACCACCACCCACGTACACAGCACCACCACCCACGTACATAGCACCACCACCACCCCCGTACATAGCACCACCACCCACGTACACAGCACCACCACCCACGTACATAGCACCACCACCACCCCCGTACATAGCACCACCACCCACGTACACAGCACCACAATCAATGTACACACTCCACCCTTGCACACAAGTCCACCACTCACGTACCAAACTGTCTTCTTACAAGGAACGTCTCATTTCGCTCGTATGCGTTACATAAGGCCAACAATTGTCGTACTAGAAAATGAAAGCGGCTCGCGAAAGTGACCTATTGTCCTGTTTTCTGTTTTGGGTTCTCTGGTAGGTTAGCAAAGGACACTTTACATTGGCCGTTTTCCTGACTTTGAGAAACCTTAGGAGAACGGACTGCACGTACACACTACATCCTGCCACGCACACGCTCGTAACACCCACGTACACACACACACACTGCCCACTCAGGAGGCTGGCTGGAGTGCCCATGATGAAAAACGAAACGTGTGAAAAGCAATTTAGAACTTTCCTTGACATACTGTCCGCTACGTTTTCATTTGGGCCAAAACTCTGCTTAAATATGCAAAATTAAAATTTGTTTCTGTAACCCATTTTGTTTTTTTTAATCTGGCTACAAAACTATTAATAGATATTCTAAATTAATGGTTTTAAACGCATAGAACGATAGTGAAATAGATGGATTGTCGGAGCATGTTAGGGTACTGGTGTAGAGTATATTAGGGGACTGGTGCAGATGATATTAGGGGACTGGTATACAATATATTAGGGGTACTGGTGTAGAGTATATTAGGGTACTGGTGTAGAGTAAATTAGGGGTACTGGTGAAGAATATATTAGGGTACTGGTGTAGAGTATATTAGGGTACTGGTGTAGAGTAAATTAGGGTGCTGGTGCAGATGATATTAGGATACTGGTATACAATATATTAGGGGTACCAGTGAGGAGTATATTAGGGTACTATTATAGAGTATATTAGGGTACTTGTGAAGAATATATCGCGGAAGCGCTCTGACTAATCCACAGCTTCTATTTCTTAACATCAGTATTAATAAGAGCCAAATTACCAAAATTCACGGTAAAGGAACTTTAGTAATTATTGAAAGATTTATTTTCTACAACGTTTCGTTCCTGTCTGGAACATCTTCAGGTAAAGAATGAATATATGACACAGTACAGTTTTTGAACAAATCCACAAGGGCCATGACGAGGATTCGAACCTACATTCGGGAGCATCCCGGACGTTCATCATTGTTCATTTGATGCATCACGCTATTGTGATTTCTGTGTGTACAGTTTTCGGTTAAATACACTCTTGAGAGTCGAAGCAGTGTGGGGTGAGGTGAAGGGGCAATCAAACATTAGGTAAGGGGTTGACCAGACCACACACTAGAAGTTGAAGGGACGACGACGTTTCGACTTGAGTCACATTCTCAAGTCACAATCGACCTGAGAATGGTCCAAGACGGACCGAAACGTCGTCGTCCCTTCAACTTCTAGTGTGTGGTCTGGTCAACATACTTCAGCCACGTTATTGTGACTCATCGCCAGCATTAGGTAAGGGGACAGGGCCAGTTAACATAAGGAAAGGGAAGAGGTAGGGCCAATGAAACACTGGGTAAAACTCCGGTGAGCGGGAAGACCTGGATAGAGACGTCATATCCGGTGATGTTTGGTGAGGTCTAAGTCTAAGTGTCGGCAAGGAAGCGAAATCGTTATTCTGTATATTTAAGGCGGGTCGTTTTTTCCCCTTTTGATTAACCTTCCAGGATATGTAATCTTCTTTGGTTAGTGGAGGATTATAGGATTGTTATATTATCTACTAGCATGTTCCTAGTCAGTGGTGTGTTATGTACACTTTACCACAAGGGAAGTGAACACAACATGACACTGACTTGGAACATCAACCTTGTGTTTCTTATAGACTATTTTTCATCAAACGTATTACAATACAAACAACACTGGAAAGATGTTTCACTGTCAAACAGGCAATTACCGCTGAAGAACGAGGCATGATGGAGGTTTAATTATAACAGGCGCGATATCTTTTGCATATCTGTGTAAAAATACACTGAACAATCAACGAGACAACCTGTAACTGCTGGTAAGTTCGAGCCTCGTCTGTACTTGCTGCGGTCTAAGAGTTTGTTTGGATAAAAGGGTGTTGCTGCCAGTGCCACGAATCCCATCACAAACCAGCGGTACTTGACGTGCCAGAAAAAGAGGGTCAAAATGGCACCCGAGTCCGGTGAGTGGTGAGGCGCGTGGTGAGTCGCGTGGGAAAATTGTAATGCGGATGTGTTCTCTAAAGGCTAATCCCGCGAGGACTCTAGACATCTGACGCCAGCCTCGCTCGCCAGCTCCGCCATGTCGGGCCCTCGCTACTCCCTGGCGGGCCCTCGCTACTCCCTGGGGGGGCCCTCGCTACTCCCTGGCGGGCCCTCGCTACTCTCTGACGGGCCCTTGCTACTCCCTGGCGGGCCCTCGCTACTCCCTGGGGGGCCCTCGCTACTCCCTGGGGGGCCCTCGCTACTCCCTGGGGGGCCCTCGCTACTCCCTGGGGGGCCCTCGCTACTCTCTGACGGGCCCTTGCTACTCCCTGGCGGGCCCTCGCTACTCCCTGGCGGGCCCTCGCTACTCCCTGGCGGGCCCTCGCTACTCCCTGACGGGCCCTTGCTACTCCCTGGAGGGCCCTCGCTACTCCCTGGCGGGCCCTCCCTTCACCCTGGCGGGGCTGCACTCCCTCGTCCGTGTTTATGCTCCGGCCCCATGCTAATATTGGCTTATGACTCCCGCTAAAATCTGATATAGACTGCACTTTGCACGGTGCATGGAGTGGGCAATATACATGACCCGTGAACGCAACCACATACTGGTCAAGGTCGAGTCCCGTGTAGTAACCATATCAAAGGTGAACACATTTGGGCAGTAACGAAGGTACAATAGGGGATTTGTGCACAAAAATATCTTCAAAATAAGAAAGAATTTTGGATAATTGCTAAGCAGGTAGATGTCTGTGACTCGTGATCTTTGTCACACCAGAAGGGAATCATCAAGAAAATCACCATCAAGGTCCATCTCTTCCGTTTTCAGCACTCCTTCTCTCGCCAGTATGAGAGCTGCGCAAATTGCAAATTTGTATATTTGATACCATTTTTTGGGGGGTATGATGGACATTTGATACCAAGGCAAAGGCTTGACCCCGTGTACGGCCGCCAGCAGCCTAAGTCATCAGGCTGTTGACCAGACCACACACGTGGCTAACTTACTTTAGCCACGTTATTGTGACTCATCGTCATCAGGCTGAGTTTAATTGTACACCTCAGCTGCTCTGGCTTATCTAGCGACACTACGCCATGCACACTTCCACGCCAACCACAACAGTTTCCTGCGCCTTCAAGTACAGCATCCTTATTATTGTCGGCGATTACGTGTAGTTATCGTTATCACTGCAGGCTGAGAGCTTTTCCTTCCAATAGTTCATGGTAGGCCTTACCTAACTACCTTTCCCCGAAACACGACCCGCCAACCGATTAACAACCAGGCACCCAATTACTGCTGGGCGAACAAAGGCGACCCGTTAAGGATTGCCGCCCAGTCAATCCTCCCTAACCTGGACTCGAACCCAAACCAAATCGCTCGCGAGGCAAAGAACATACGGTCAAGGGCCCTCAAACACACGCACGCAAGTGCATGCGTGTGTATGTTTATTGAGTAAATCTTTCTTCCATCCCTCGCCCCTGTTCCTCTCTCTCTCTCTCTCTCTCTTTCTCTTTCATATAAATATAATTTTTTTGTCCCGTGTTGATGATGATGGAGGGCTGTGTGTCACAGGCAGCTAGTGCCATGCAATCATTTGACGCGTGTCTTTCATGGTTGACATGGTTCATCAGTCCGATTTTATTTTATACAGCTAATATCTAAACACACGTTCCACGTTTATATATATATATATTATATATATATATATATATATATAATCTGCAAAAATGTTTAGATTTTCGTCTAAAACATTTCTGAAGAACGCATTAAGATATAATGCGTTTTTACTTCGCAGTAAAAGCCGCTTTCAATGCCCCCAACAGACACATCCCGAAGGTTATACAAATTCCGTTGCTGCATCCGGTGATTTATCTGAAAGAGGAGTTTGTTTGCAACATTAAATATATATATATATATATATATATATATATATATATATATATATATATATATATATATATATATATATATATATAATATATATATATATATATATATATATATATATATATATATATATATATATATATATATAATATATATATATATATATATATATATATATATATATATATATATATATATATATATATACGTTCATTATGAGAAAGTATAGCTAGAGCGAGCAAGCAACACCGAGAAGCAGGGATTATTGCCCCATACACATTGGGTACAGGGAATCTCGACACCTTCATGGAGATCTGACTGGCAGTTGTGTCAGATAATTTGCCAAACTGTTTACAGTTTCTTCTTAGAAGAAATCCTTCGCATTAATTAAGGAGAGGTCCTACCGGGCGATATATTACCAACGGATAACGAAATTAACGTCATTAGATACACCAGGAGGTCCAAATTAGTAAAGTATTACCAAACGATATTACAAGTATTATCAGGACAGACTATGTAATGAGCCAACATATTTTACCAGAAGATATTATACACGTATTACCAAGGGGAAGGGAAGGGATACTATCAACGGGAAGGCGCTAAGCCATTACGACTATACAGCACTGGGAAGGGATCAGGATTTGGGATGGGACTGAGGGGAAAATGAATTGTACCCAAGCACTTGGACGGTCGGGGGATTGAACGCCGACCTGCATGAAGGGAGACCGACGCTCTATCGTCCCAACAAGTATTAAGGACGAATATTAACAGTATTACTAGGAAATAATAGGAGATATGACAAAAATATTATTTACATGTTACCACTAGGACTGATATTATCTCCTCTGCAACACGGCTATTATGTCAGTTTTTTTTTAAGCAGCACAGAGGAATATTCCCGGGAATATTACCCGAGGAATATCGAATACGAGTATATTTATCAGACGAATGCGAGATAAATATTTACAGTATTTTCAAAAACAGTTCCAGAACTTTTGTTGCAAAATTTTTACAAACAACCTCAATCCTTTATTTGTTTTCCAAAAGGGACCAGCAAATTCTCAAAGAAAAGCAATGCGCATGAAAATAATTCCAAAAGGTATTTAAAACCTGAAAATAGGACATATATTTCTCAGACTATTGTCATGATGAATGCTGAGCGTTAAATACTGGGCATAAATGTCCATGTATGCACTGATGGATGTACAGACAAAATGTCCATGTGGAATTTTCTCAATAAGTGATTGAGAGGAGGATTATGAACCAGAGTGAAGGGATGGAGGAGCTGAGATGCTAACCAGACCATACACTAGAAGTTGAAGGGACGAGACGACGTTTCGGTCCGTCCTGGACCATTCTCAAGTCGATTGTGATGAGGAGGTATTTTCAATACTGTTGGCTGAGATGCTGCTGGGAAGGTGAGAGCATTTCATCTCCCGAGATGAGAGCTCCCTCATCGCCCACAATGGATGAAAACATTTCATTCACCTGAACACTAGGAGCCTCGAACCACCGACCCCTGGCGCGGGAGACGTTTCAATCAAGCTACTGAGGTATATTAGTAGCTCAGTTGATAGAGCGACCGTCTCTTATCAATGAATGCAATGAAACATAATATTTTGTTATGAAGCAGCTGTGGCGAGATATGGCTCTTGATAATCCCAGATTAAAAACAACCACTCTAATATCATGCCATTTGGTTCACTTGTTTAGGAGAGAACACAGACGTGTATTAAACCTGTTTGGAAATATTTCATTTTTATTTTCTTTCAGCGTGAAGCCTACAGAACACCTCGCGTTGCTCTCTTATTTTTCGTTTTAATTTTCAGGGTAAATATTTTTTTTCCAGTCTATCTTCATCGGATTTTGTCAATTCTGGTCAAAATATTCAGGTCACTTTTACAGATTTTTTTGTTTTGGTTTTTCAAATGTAAAATTTGTATGTGTTCCCCCTACCTGCCTGCATGCCTCTCTCTCACTCTCTCTTTTTCTTTCTCTCTCTCACTTTCTTTCTCTTCCTCTCTTCCCTCTCTCTCCCACATCATACGTGAGCATGTCCCCTACCGCCTTCCATCATCCAGGGAAGATGATGCTCGCAGCCTTCCTTGGGCCGATAGTCCAGCTGGCTTCGTGTGATCGCTCCTTTTACCCACACCAAAAGCTTTCCAATCTTACATCCTTTTGGGTTCAGCATTCCGTCCCACCTAGTCTAAGCCAACTCGTTCCTTAAAGCCATTCCCTTCACACAAAGACCACCCGTCCCACAAAGACCACCCGTCCCACAAAACCTACTCCGCATACCATTCAAACCCTGTTTGCATTATGAACCAACCCACGAAACATTAAAAGACAGAGTCACACACACACACACACACACACACACACACACACACACACACTTCCTTCAGTGCGTGCCAATTCCAGGCTAAAATAATGAGTGCCATCTCCATTTCTCTCTCCTCCTCGACCTCAAGCATCGAGTCTCACATCCATCATACCTCTTGTCAGCCTCGGGGTCGAATATCCTCCTCTCATACATCCACCTTTTCAGCCATGTCCCTCATACCTTTCCTATATTACCTCCCTTTCCTAACATTCCAAGTGTGCCACTCTTTTTTTACAAAATATTTTATGTATCTATTTCCCAACCTAATCATCATATTTTATACCATTTCGACTCCACTAGGATTCACCTTTCAGTTTCGAGTCTCGTGCCTTTTTTCCCCCTCATCAGATCTTCTGCCAGCCCCAGGCTACCATAATGACCCTCTTTTTATATCCAGTTCCTGGGGTCTTCCCTTTCTCTCTTTCCCCTTCTTCTCTTCCTCTTCCTCTTCCCCCCCTAACACACACACACACACCCAGGCTGCCATCAAGTCCCTTCCTATCGTATATCTGACCGGTTTAATTTCGTTCACAATTCTAGGGTTTTAACCCCATACTTTTTTCTCGGTAATTATGCTCCCATGGAGGCCTGGTTCTCCCGCTCTTGTTGCTCGGCTCCCATGGTGAGATGGTTCTCTTGCTCTCATGGAAGATTGGTTCTCTTGCTCCGGTCTCTGTGCTCTCACGGTAGATTAGTTCTCTTGCTTGGTGTATTTTATCCAATGGTTACCTTGTTATTATGTTAGTCTCTCTAGTTTTCTTGAAAAAGAATATTTTTATCTTCTTTTGCCTCGACCCCCTCCACCTCTTGCCTGGGACTTTCTTGGAGGAAAGCAGTTTTCTTGAAAGGAAAGAAAGCTGTTCTCTTGACCCCTTTTAGTACGGAGAGAGGAGAAATAGAGGCTTTAGGGCGGGGACAGATGCCTTGTGATCTTCTGGATAGACAAGGAAGAGGAAAACCAGGATGAACCTCTTGGAAGTGGGAAACTTACCAACCTAGTCCCCATATAAGGTAGACAAACCCTCCAAGGAACCGTGAAGAAAAACGGGTTGCCCGCATACCATTAGGTTCACTTGTAAAGAGAGACGACATAGGGTTTCATTATAAGATGTGTGTGAGAGAGAGAGAGAGAGAGAGAGAGAGAGAGAGAGAGAGAGAGAGAGAGAGAGAGAGAGAGAGAGAGAGAGAGAGAGAGATAGAGAGAGAGACTACCAGGTGAAACAAAGGAGATGGAGCATGGGGAGAGGTCCAGTGAGAGTAGAGGGGAAGAAGAGAGGGGACCGGGGGATGGTTCGAGGGGAGGGGGGCAGCGGAAGACAAGACAAGCGAGGTGGTTGGGGAGGGGGGGGGGGGGAAGAAGGGGGTGTAGGGTAATGACGTCAGGCAGTTGTTAACATGGTCACTCTTTGCTCTCTCTCTCTCTAGAATGATTTACTCTTCATCTCTCCTACCTTCCTCTCTTCATTCGTCTGCCTCCAATTACCTCTTCAAATATATTGAATACCTCTTCCGTATATATTCCTTCCCCATCTTCCCTCTTCCCCTGCCCCCCCCCCCCCCCCCTCCCCTCTCTCTCTCTCTCTCTCTCAGCCTACTAGGACAGGGCGTGCGGCTCCTTACACACACTCTCCTCTCTTGTACCTGAGAAGGCAGCGACAAGGCATGGAGAGAGAGAAGAGAGAAGGAGAGAGGAAAATGAAACAAAAAGAAGGGAGGTAGTAGGGAGATATTGAAGGGGGGAGAGAAAGGGAAGACGAGAAATTAATGTAAGGAAGAAAAGGGAGAAAAGGAAGGGAGCAGAGGAGAATATCCAAGACAGAACAGAAGAACAGAAAAGATTTGAAAGATAGCGAAAGTAGAGAGGAAAGAGTAACACAATAAGAAAAAAAATTATATTAGCAAAGGAATATGGGAGAGGAACGGACACAGAGAAAAAATAGAATGGAATAGTTAACAGCGAGAAGAAGAGAGGCAGGTGTAAAAAATGTGTAATAAATTGCTAGAAGTTGGAAACGAGTGAAGGGAGTGGAGGAAGGGGAAATGGAGCAGAGTGAAGGAGAGAAAAGTCGAAAATAGGGAAGAAGGGAGGAATGGATGGACGAATACTGGAGGGAGAGGAAGGGGAAATGAGAGATTGAGAGCAAGAGAAGGTACCCAAAGGTAAGGACAGAGGGGAAGTACACAAAGGTAAGTACAGAGGGGAGGTACACAAAGGTAAGGACAGAGGGGAGGTACACAAAGGTAAGTACAGAGGGGAGGTACACAAAGGTAAGGACAGAGGGGAGGTACACAAAGGTAAGTACAGAGGGGAGGTACACAAAGGTAAGGACAGAGGGGAGGTACACAAAGGTAAGGACAGAGGGGAGGTACAGAAAGGTAAGGACAGAGGGGAGGTACAGAAAGGTAAGGACAGAGGGGAGGTACACAAAGGTAAGGACAGAGGGGGAAGTACATAAAGGCAATACCCGAGAGGTACACAAAGGTAAGGACAGAGGGGAGGTACACAAAGGTAAGGACAGAGGGGAAGTGGGTAGTGTTAAGTCAACAGAAGAAATTAAACGAACCACAAGAAATCTTTACGAATAAAATAAGTAAAAGGGACAAAATATAGACGGGAGAGGAAAATGGACACTAGAACGAAAGGGAAGACAAAAGATGGGCGGCCAAGAGTGAGGAAGAGGAATAAGACATAAGATAAATACGGTAGAAGATGGTAAGAGGAATAAGATGGTGAGCTTCTCTGGTCCTTCAATGAGTGGTGTTTTATGAGGGTGGGAAAGCGACACTCACCCTTAGACATAACGACTGTAACATTCATTTTTACTCACAGCATGATCTCAAAATATAACCACAGGGACTCGCTGATACACCTTGGACTGTGAGAAGAGAACTGTGAGGACTGTGAGGAGGACTGTGAGGACTGTGAAGGGGTCACTGGAAGATTCTACCGTTTCCCTTACTCATTCCCCACCTCCTCTAACTCTTCCCACAAGGGAAGACCTATTAATCCAGTATGAAGATCGTGTTAAACTAGCAAAGGTTTCAAAGTATCATTTTAGCACAGGTTCTATTGGTCTGGTTGTGTGGCTCGAGTGAGCTGACCGCGTCTAAACTTACCACGGCTGTAATTCACTTCACAAGAGAAAGTTAACGCGCCTTCGACAGGGAAAAGACATTAATCATAACAAACCTTCAGGCAGGACAAAAGTGAGGTGTCCACAGAAATATCCTCCAAGTATATCCGTCTGTGAGACCTGAGAGGGGGAGACACAGGGGACGAGGGCAGTAACTCACCTCAAAAAAAACATTCCCCCCCCCCCCCCCCCCGTCGCCCTTCTGAAAGAGACTCTTAATATTCCTCCTGGCTGACAAAATCTAATTTGGCAAAGATTATGAGCGTGTTGCCGCGGGACTTTGCAAATTTCGGGGCTTTGTTGCGTGGAGAAAATGTGAGGTCTGGGGCCGAGGACTGTGTCAGATAGTTTATGGAAGGGTTTATTCTCCAGACGGCGGCCCGCGCCACTCTCGACGCCTCTCTACAATGTGGCCATACACAACTCACACCAGCACTCTCCCTCCGTCACACACCCTCTCCCTCTCTCTCCTCTCTCCCTCCGGCATACACCCTCTCCCTCTCTCCCTCCATCATACACCCTCTCCCTCTCTCTCTCCTCTCTCCCTCCGTCACACACCCTCTCCCTCTCGCTCCTCTCTCCCTCCGTCATACACCCTCTCCCTCTCTCCCTCACTCATACACCCTCCCCTCTCTCCGTCATACAACCATACACCCTCCACTATACACCTTCACCATACACCAACCAACATACCAACTAACGCTCCCGTCATCTTTCCACATTTCCGTCTCTTATTAAATCTTTCAGACACCGAGTAACTGTGTACAACATTGAGACTGTTTATCTGGCTTTTTTGCTTAGCTTTTTTTTCTCTGACTCGTCTTGGTCCTTGCTATCCACCTCCTCCTGTCCCGTTCCTATCCGTGTCTCTTTTTCTCTCTTTCATTGACTCTCTTCCTTCTCCTCACACTGTATCTTCACAATATTCTCACAATAAACCAATACATTACGAGAGAAAGAAACAATCCAATTGGAGATTACCCATTGTTCCTATACACGACGTCTTATTGCAGTCGTAACATTAATCCACTTCCTTGTCACCTTTCGTATCCTCATCTTATCTACCACTATCCATCTCCCTTCTCATCCTTACTCATCCGACAGATACACTCACGCTGGGGCAAGATACACTCACACAAGGGGGATTATTTCCCCTCTCGTTCACTACCCGCGCGAAGGTTAAAATTCAATTTAGGAGTGGGAATACAGTTAGTGTTGGGAAGGAAGAGGAGCACAGACGCCTCGCAGGCCTCACCACGCACACCCTTGTTCACGACTAATTGGCTGTTGCACCATTGACGACAAGTGCTGTTGCACCTTCCCCCTCACCTAATGCAATTACAAAACTTTCTCAAACATTTACGTAAAATATGAAATATTCTCTCTGAAAATTATACGTTTGTAATTATGCTGTTGTGTTGAATTCCACGTACACACACAAGCATTTTTTTTCTCCTGATTTTGGTCCGAGGCGGGACTAAAGAGCCAGAGCTCAACCCCCACAAACACAACTAGGTGAGTACACACACACACACACACCTGATATAGGTGGAAGCTGAGTACCCAAATGAGCCACAGACATTAGAAAGAACTTTTATAATGTCAGAGTAGTTAGTAAATGGAATGTACTAGGAAGTGATGTGGTGGAGGCTGACTCCATATGCAGTTTCTAATGTAGATATGATAGAGGTCGTGAAGCTCAGGAATCTGTACACCAGTTGATTGACGGTTCAGAGGCGGGACCAAAGAGCGAAGCTCAACCCCCCGCAAGCACATCTAGATGAGCACACACACACACACACACACACACACACACACACACACACACACACACACACACACACACACACACACACACACACACACACAAGAATAATTTCAAGCACGCTGTATTCAGCGCTGTTTTATGAAAAAATGTCACACATTTCTTGGGATAATCATATCAAATTATGATTAAATACATATTATAAAAATATCACAAACTAATCAATATTCCATGCGCATGGAGGGGGGGAAATATTTTTTGCAAAATGTATATTTTTAATATAATATATATACACTCCCTAGTTTTTAACACGCACAGAATTATTACGACTGGTATGTCTATTAATTAATACTCTGGTTCTAGTGCTGTTAATTTCTCCACTGTTGTATAACCAGCCGACCATTATCTCAAGTAGTCCTGGAACACCGAGCGAGACGAGCGAGAGTGTCTCGAGGATGGAAGGAAAAACACATTAAAAGATCAGCAGTAAAATAATAACCCTTAATCGAGTGAGGCAAAAATTGATCCTGGTCCAAACACATAAAAAAATTGGTGATTGAGCTGAGTGTAGAATTTATGTGTGTGTGTGTGTGTGTGTGTGTGTGTGTGTGTGTGTGTGTGCAGAGGCGGAAATGAGTGGAAGTGGGGAATGGGGAGATGGGAGAGGATCAGGAGGATAAGGAAGGGAAGAAAGAATACGAGAAAATTGAAAAAGGAGGAATTAGAGTTGTTAAGAGTGAGTAAGAGTAAGGGACAAACAGCAGCAGCAGAAAAAACAATAACAGGAGCGGCAATAGCAGCTGCACCACCACCACCACCACAACAATCACCATCACCACCACAACCACCATCACCAGCAACCACCGCGCCGGGACAGGCCGGCAGGCAACCTGTTGACCTAAGACACAACTTCCGCCCTCACGGGCTCCGCCAACTCCTAGACCAAAACGTCGTTAACATTTGTATTCCACATGTAGTAAATGTAAGCTCCACTTTACAGTCTCCTGAGGCCGCCAAGACTCTTGTCTCAGTCCTTAACCACAGTTGATGGGCCAGAACCTTCCCTCCACGCTATCAAAACAATATGTTTCGCACTTTTGTTGCTTTTATTTAACTGTCCCAATAAAGTTTCAAGAAAATTAAAACTTTCAAAATTATTGTACGTAATTGAGACAGGATACGAAACACTACAGTATGTGGGGTGAAATAGTATTAAATCGTTCGATGGACACCCAAATGGGTCAGCAACGGGACTCACAGTGAATTAACGGAACGCATAGTGAAATAAGAGATCCCACGGTGAAATAAGAGATCCCACGGTGAAATAAGAGATCCCACGGTGAAATAAGAGATTCCACGGTGAAATAAGAGATCCCACGGTGAAATAAGAGATTCCACGGTGAAATAAGAGATCCCACGGTGAAATAAGAGATCCCACGGTGAAATAAGAGATCCCACGGTGAAATAAGAGATCCCACGGTGAAATAAGAGATCCCACGGTGAAAGAACAAACCCAACGCCTGAACCCCCAAGAGAATGTCGACATCCACTCTGCCTGTACTCATCTAATTGTGCTTGCGGGGGTTGAGCTCTGGCTCTTTGGTCCAGCCTCTCAACCGTCAATCAACAGGTGTGCAGGTTTCTGAGCCTTGTGACCCTGTACTTGTGGGTCCTGCCCCCCGTACAAGCCGTAGCCTCGAGAGCCTACCGGGGAATTATCCTTCTCCACCAGTCAAGACGCCCAAGTTCTCACCCCACCAACAAAAAAGTTCTGGTTTTGTTGCACCTCGCTTGTAAAATCTGGTGTTTATTATTTTCACTTCCCTTTAATGTCCATTACCTATGCGTCATAAACCGGCGAGAGCTTACGGACTGCTGGTTTGCGAATGGTGCAAGGGGCAGAAATATTGCGTTGGGTAATATGCGGTTATCACTTATAAATACGCCATTATTACGCATAGATGCGTGTGAAGCCAGGAACAGCTGATGTGCTTAATTGCGTACGCACCTGCGGCATCTCGCAGGTTACCAACGCATGTATTACTCGCGTAGGTAGACCCTATGAGGGTCATTCTCCTATGACCCTCATCCTCCTATGAGGGTCATTCTCCTATGACCCTCATCCTCCTATGAGGGTCATAGGAGAATGTCTGGACGACTAGACAGAGGCAGAAGGTCGTTTAGAACGCTAATGCGAGTCCTCCATTGAGCCTGAAAACATGGTATGTGATATATAATGTTATTGGCGCTGATCGGTAGTTAAGAGGTTCTCACGAACCAGGCAGTGTTATGGTCTGGTTGGCATAACGAGATTACTACAGACTTATGGGGCCTCCAGTCGTTAAGGAAGGCTGAGGGGGGCCCAGGATATCATGGGCTGAGGGCCCAGGATATCATAGGCCGAGGGCCTCAGATATCATGGGCTGAGGGCCACAGATGAGATGGCTGGCTTCACCTTGATTCGATTTCGGACGATCATTTATCAAGACGAAATGCGGTAATTTGACCCGAGCTGCTGGGGTTATGGGTCCCTCCTGCAGCTGCTGGGGTTATGGTTCCCTCCTGCAGCTGCTGGGGTTATGGGTCCCTCCTGCAGCTGCTGGGGTTATGGTTCTCTCCTGCAGCTGCTGGGGTTATGGTTCCCTCCTGCAGCTGCTGGGGTTATGGTTCTCTCCTGCAGCTGCTGGGGTTATGGTTCTCTCCTGCAGCTGCTGGGGTTATGGGTCCCTCCTGCAGCTGCTGGGGTTATGGTTCTCTCCTGCAGCTGCTGGGGTTATGGTTCCCTCCTGCAGCTGCTGGGGTTATGGTTCTCTCCTGCAGCTGCTGGGGTTATGGTTCTCTCCTGCAGCTGCTGGGGTTATGGGTCCCTCCTGCAGCTGCTGGGGTTATGGTTCTCTCCTGCAGCTGCTGGGGTTATGGTTCCCTCCTGTAGCTGCTGGGGTTATGGTTCTCTCCTGCAGCTGCTGGGGTTATGGTTCTCTCCTGCAGCTGCTGGGGTTATGGTTCCTCCTGCAGCTGCTGGGGTTATGGTTTCCTCCTGCAGCTGCTGGGGTTATGGTTCCTCCTGCAGCTGCTGGGGTTATGGTTCCCTCCTGCAGCTGCTGGGGTTATGGTTCCCTCCTGCAGCTGCTGGGGTTATGGTTTCCTCCTGCAGCTGCTCGGGGACCTCAATCCGCCTAAGTACAAATTTCCTTTTCCCGACAACAGGAATTTTTGTTTGATGCAACTTTTTCAATATTATGTTTGCACATCAAATCGCAAATTAGTTTGATAATTGCTTAACAAAAATATAGATTGATGATTAGGTTAATGAAATTTTATTAATTAACAAAATATGGTAATTCCAACACTTGCCACAAGCCGGGTAATATATTTAACGAATTAACATTTTAACAAGAGACGTCACTCTGGTGTACACTTATCACCATTTCTGCCCATTCTATTGCTCTTGATGGGTTAGTTTAGCTTTGCATCATCAGAGGTCCTATAAAATGCTGATTTTGGAAAGCTTCATTGTGAACGGAGGAAATACTTAAGACGTATCTTGAGACCCTAGAGCGGAGAGCTTCAATTTGCCGTGCCTCTGTATTGATTACAAATTCACTTGAATCAATATTCGAGTGAATATATAATCAATGCTTCGAGCATACATTTGTTTGATGGTTCTCCATTGACCCAGAGGGAAGATAGCAGACCTGTTAGATAACTAATAGTTACAGTTAGGCAGCAATCATCACACTCCCTCCTTCATCGCTCTCGATGATTCAGGATTACTTAATGGTAGGTCTGCACATCTCCTGTACCAGGTAAGTACGACGGACTCACCATTGATCGTCTGAGACGATCAATGGTGCGGTGGTCACGGTACTGTGTACGTTTAAAGGTGATCCTTAACGTCATGGGTTCGAATCCTGGCCGAATTATTTAGAATCCTTAGTTATCTGTAGTTTGCGAGTTTTTGCAGCCCACCTCTCTCACACACACATTTTATATATATATATATATATATATATATATATATATATATATATATATATATATATATATATATATATATATATATATATATATACCATACATAAACCAAAACACAGGAGTATAACACTCAGGGCACCGGAGAACTTTCCTGGCAGCTTAGAAGTATAAAAATTCTTAACTTGTCAACTCACAAGTTAGCAGAGCTAATGTCTTCTTTTCCTTAAACCCTCCAAAACCTCGAGTCATTTTCTCCCTACTAAAACTGGCTTATAATGAGGTGTGACGCAAACTTGAGCCAGCGGCTTAATACACACTGTGGGAGGAAGAAGCTCCGTGGGAGGACCAAGATATGTGGGAGAACGAAGATATGTGGGAGGAAGAAGCACTGTGGGCAGAGGGGAAAAAAGGCTTAGGGGAAGAAAGTAGACTAATGGGGAGAATGAATGTTACTGAGAAGAAAAGCTGAGGTTCTTTTGAATTTGAAGACAAAATGCAATAACCAATCAGGTGAAAGATTAACAGTTAATGCCTAAAGCCAACAACACGTCTTCATTAACAAATTAGCCATACACACTACCTAGACATTTGAAGTGACCAATCAACTATAGGTTTGCAGCACCTTGGAGAACTTTCTTAATTAGAAACAAAAATCAGCTATAAAATAAGTTCTTCAAACTACTTCCTCTACCTTTCTTCAGGTAGTTAGAAACTTCATTAACTTGCGGCACTTAAGTGGGCAGGCAGGAAAGTGGCTCCAACTTCCACCTAGTACAGTTTAAAGACAGATAATTAGCACTGAAACCAAGTCCAAATAACCAGACTTTCCTTAAGTTGGTCCTTCACTTCCACTTAAGGCTGGCGGAAGGAAGGCCAAGACTTTCTCTTGAGTTATAACTCACATCTCCAGACTATTTGGCCAGGGCTCTCAAAGCTCAGGGTTGCTGACGTATTTACTGGTGAAGTTGCGGACCCTGTCGTTCCTCGTATGCAAATGAGGCATTGGTCAAGAAGGAAGGTTTTATATTAATGCTTAGAAGAAACTCTTAAGAATGTTCGTATATATATATATATATATATATATATATATATATATATATATATATATATATATATATATATATATATATATATATATATATATATTATATATATATATATATATATAATATATATATATAATATATATATATATATATATATATATATATATATATATATATATATATTTTTATATATATATATATATATATATATATATATATATATATATATATATATATATATATATATATAATCAATGCATATCTGTATACAATTGTATGTATTTATGTGTGTGTGCAAAATTTGCCTTCATCCATCGCCTAAAGTTCCCTGACATATCCAGAGTATATACCAATAAACCTTTTGGGGGGATGTGCATACGAGTGTATATATATATATACAATACACAGATACACCACATGGGTGGTTGAGGTTGAGTCTCACGAGTCCCCACTGAAAACTGTACACAAGTACACATGTACACAGCTGCTCACTCGCCGTTGCTTACATTAACCATGAAATTAACTCATTTAACAATAATGGTACAAGGAAGCTTCATCTTACACGACTTTCTTATCGCTTCGCACCATACAGGCGAGAAAATGTTATATCCGTACGTGCCTCAGTCACAAAAGATGATGAACCAAGCTGATAAACTAAGGAACCCAGCAAGAAGGCGAGAGTGCTTTGAAACTAAGCAGACAATTGACAGTAGCAGCTTAGAAATACAGCATACAAAGAAGAAATGCTTAGAAACTGAACAGACAACTGAGAGGAGATTAGAAGCCCACAATGCAACCGAGAGATGATTACAAACCAAGCAGGTAAACGAGGAGTTTAAAACCTAGGATACAAGCGAGAGGGTCTTAGAAACCCCAGCGAGAGGAGCCTAAACTCAGTAGACAAGCAAGAGAAGCCTCCAACCCAGCAGGCAAGTATGGGAAGCACACATTGCTATCATACCTGGGCTGGCTGGTCTGGTGGGCTCTGCTGACCCGTGTAAGCTTAGTTCAGCTTTAGGGAACCTAACTCTCAGATTACCCGGAGCCTTTGAGGTAACATCTGCCATGACACGTCCTCCACAACCCTCATTCTGATGCGCTAATGAATTTAATTATCAATAGGGGATGAAAACTATAAATTTAGATATGTTTCAATACCGTTATCAGTAGCGCATACTAATAATTACCAGACTTCATATTTCTTATAATTAAATATGCATATTTATGTGAGGGTTTCAATCCACAGAGAGAGAGAGAGAGAGAGAGAGAAAGAGAGAGAGAGAGAGAGAGAGAGAGAGAGAGAGAGAGAGAGAGAGAGAGAGAGAGAGAGAGAGAGAGTCACTCTGGTGGGGAGGTACCCCCCCTTCAGGGTTCATTAGCAGTTCCGCTTGTGGAATAAAATTTCTATAAAGAATCCTGGAAATCAAAACCGCCCAAAATATACAGACGATTTTTTTTATTGAGCGGTGGTGGGGGGGGGGGCGAAGGGGGAGGTGGGAGAAGATGGGGAAAAAGAGAGTGAAACACCGGGTAGGGAGAGTATACCTGCAGGAAGCATCATAAGCACATGTTTCTTTTGCTGTTATATTTACCGGACAATGTTCGGTGGGTGTGACGACGTCTGAGAACGAAAACGAAAGACGTGACAACATGAAATGTCAGAGACGAAAAAGACGAACATAAGAGGTGAGGCAATGCAAGAGAGAGAGAGAGAGAGAGAGAGAGAGAGAGAGAGAGAGAGAGAGAGAGAGAGAGAGAGAGAGAGAGAGAGAGAGAGAGAGAGAGAGAGAGAGAGAGAGAGAGATACACACATACACACACACACACCCTTTCCCTGGCAGCGCCCAACAAGCAAACTGTAAACATCAGGCCATATTCTTCGTCGGTGCAGTAAAACATTTACGCTTCGCATGTAAACAAAAGCACCCGCAAGTGTAAACTTTAATTTGTTAGTTTAGTTGTAAATGTGTTTGATTATACAACCTCTCTCTGTCGTCCCTGTCAGCTAAGCTGTGAGTTTGGTTGATTATACAACCTTTCTCTGTCGTCCCTGTCAGCTTAGCTGTGAGTTTGGTTGATTATACAACCTCTCTCTGTCGTCTCTGTCAGCTTAGCTGTGAGTTTGGTTGATTATACAACCTCTCTCTGTCGTCTCTGTCAGCTCAGCTGTGAGTTTGGTTGATTATACAACCTCTCTCTGTCGTCCCTGTCAGCTTAGCTGTGAGTTTGGTTGATTATACAACCTCTCTCTGTCGTCTCTGTCAGCTTAGCTGTGAGTTTGGTTGATTATACAACCTCTCTCTGTCGTATTTATCAAATTAGCAACAAATGTCATTCGTTATACAGGCTCTTCCTGTCGTTTTTGTCTGATTAGCATCAGTCTCGTCAGTCTTGCGACTACTGCAAAGGGAAGTATTCCTTGGGATGTAGAAATATATACCTTGGGCTGTAGGGATGTATACCTTCTACGAGTTTCTGCTGGAGACCTCCGTGTACTGTTCTTGTTTACCGGTAGTGGCCGGACCTTCCACTAAAACTGCCCTCCTGTGGCAACTATTTATCAATTTATTTATTTAAACGATTCTTCGCGGCGGGGATCGTATTCCAGGGACCTGCCCGAAACGCTACGCGTACTAGTGGCTGTACAAGAATGTAACAACTCTTGTATATATCTCAAAAAAAAAAAAAAAAAAAAAAAAAAAGTACAAAAAATGTGCAGGCAATGAGTCACAATAACGTGGCTAAAGTATGTTGACCAGATCACACACTAGAAGGTGAAGGGACGACGACTTTTAGTGTGTGATCTGGTCTACAAAAAATGTACTGTTGGACCCTCCAAAAAGTCCACGTTTCGTATTACAACCACACACCAAAAAGTGTACAATCAAGGATCTCTTAGGTCTAAATAATCCTATGCTGGATATATGCCACTTTAGGTCTAATTTAGTAAATATTTGTGCTATAATAGGCTTAGGAAAGTTTAGGTTTGGTTGTTTTGTTTGTGCCAGTTACATGTTTAATAGTACAAAATGTGTAGTATTCGGGGGCAACAGTCCATTTTTGTACGTTCGACAAATAGTTGCAATAAATTCCTTGATTTTTTCATGACAGGTTGGTACTGTCGACCTTGTGGATGCTGTGTACCCTGATTTTACTAATTTGCATTTCGTGATACATACTGTATGTATGTATGTATTGTATTGTACTGAACGTATTGTATTACATATACAATATGCGACCAAACCAAAGGTACAATATTCACAACGTCTTTCGCTTTAAACTTTGCGAAGTTATATTCAGATGTGTGACTTAATATCGATGCTCTTTTATTGGCGCATAATTTCAGCCAATCACGATCAATTGGGGCGACACTGATGCGCGGTTTCCACCAATCAGAAGAAATTTGAAAATAGCGATACAATTTTCACCAATCCCAGACAACTTTGTGACAGCAGGATCACCGTTCGCTAAGCTACGATCTCACTGTATACCGTGGGAGGAAGAAATTGGAATTTTAGTTTACTGATGAGTTTACCGGCATTGGCAGTCATCAGTTCTCAAAATTGGCAAGCTGGAAATTTATCATAGTGACGAAATAAAGAAATGTTAGAAAATTCTCCTGTTTATAAGTCAAAATCTGAATTGTTTCTTTGCCATATTTATTAATAAAATCTATTTTTTGCCCATATCCATAATAGTGTGTTTGTGTAATTATATATTTTATATACCAAATTAGCCTCCATAATTTGCACAATTCAAACATTTTAGAAAGACCATTATTTATATAATAAAAAGTCTTAAATATATATTCTTATCACTCCACTTATTTACACCGTTCGATAATAGCTTTAATAGCTAAAATGTCCACGAAATTTACGGACAATGCAGCTCATTACAACAAAACAACCTCATTCATTATACACAAACACCCGTTTGTGTATAATGTTTGTGGCTCGGGGCCTCGCTGAGTGAGACGAAGTGCCTGGCACCGACACTTGAGTGAAGTGCATCGGCCGTTCCTAGCATTTCCTTGGCACTCTCAATACAATCAATTTTAACCCAATTAGACACAGAGAGATGGTGGAGGAGGTGTGCCATGTTCGGACATGGGTACCTATTTGAATTTGGGACACGTAACATGGTCTAATCAAGGCTGAGGCTGTGGTGTACGTGAAGCCTATGTAGCTCTCACAGTCTCTCTCTCTTACTCTCTCTTACTCTCTCTTTCTCTCTCCTCTCTCTCTCTCTCTCTCTCTCTCTCTTTCTCTGTATTTACCCTTTATATGCGTCTGTGTTCTCATTGGTCTCAGTTTAGCTAGTGTCACTTATGTCAACATGTGTGCTTCTGAAGTTACCAGTTGTGTTACAAACTCACCAACTTGCGAATCAAACACAAACACCAGAAATACAAACATCAAACAAACACAGTTAACGTGAGCAAACATCAACATAAAGGCATCAAAACACACACACACACACACACACACACACACACACACACACACACACACACACACACACCAAGTATGAATGCATTTCAACTTGAACACAACCTACACTGTCCCACTAAGCCCAGGAAGAAGACCAAGCTGGTCCCGACTCTTACCACGACTCTCACCGCTAAGAGCCGGAGCTCGCCTACGCTCTCTCATTGCTTGCCTGATCCACACGTGTTTGAATTCTGTTGGACACGTTGGATTAAGACGAAGAGAATGAAAGGACGAGCCGGGAGACATTCGGGAAGCGGAAAGATAGGAGAAGTTAGGTAGTGAGAAGGAGATAGGGAGGGGAAGATGAGTAAAGATAGTATAAGAATGAAGGAAGAGGAGGAGATGGAAGAGAGGTCAGGGGATGGTGTAAGGAAGTGACGTTTATGTAAGGCGGCTGGCTAGCTGGCTCTACTCGTGCCTGGTAAAATTCATCGAGTTGAGAAAGAAATCCGAATGTCTGTCTGTGCATATATTATGTATGTAAATACTGCGTTCTTTGGTGGGTGCTTTAGTAGTCATTTCATATATATATATATATATATATATATATATATATATATATATATATATATATATATATATATATATATATATATATATATATATATATACATATACATATATATATATATATATGACAATGTCAGACCACGGAGGAAAAATGAAACAGGAAATTTCCTTAAGTACTTTCGTATATTAAATACATCTTCAGAAGGTCCTTCTGAAGATGTATTCACCTTCT
>NC_091158.1:14296144-14303644 GCF_040958095.1 Procambarus clarkii
CCTACAAATTATATAAATGAGGTCTCCACTTTTTAAGAGAAACACCGTCGTCTGCCGGTACCAGTATCCCTCCTGAAGCTCCCCCTACTCTTGAACTCCCCCTCCCCCTAAACTCCCCCTCCCCTTAAACTCCCCCTCTCCCTCAAAATCCCCTTCCTGCCTCTCCGTCTCTCCCCTCCATCACCCAACTCAAGCAATACAGAGAAGACAATCACAACTGAAAGTGAGTAAAGAGGGAACGCAGCAGACCTAAGATAAAGCTGAGTGAGAGTAAAGGAAACGGAAGAGAAAATAAATGTAGGGGGGTGAGGGAAGAACGGATAGATTGATGAATGAACATAATGAGGAAAAATGGAAGGATGGACGGTAGAGATGGACGGAGCGAGGTAGGAAGATTGGTAATGATGAAGGGAAGGAGGGAGGGAGGGAGCTTAATCCTTCTCGCTGTCCATTTACTCGTTAAATAGTTGCAATAGTAAGGAAATCGGTGAGCATCTTCCCTCACTCGACTCTCGAACTGAACCCTTATCTCACCCCCACACGAACGGACACTTGCCAATTTCACCTGTAGGTTAGTGAGCGGGGCGGAGGAAAGGTAGAGGGGTGACTGGAGGTCAGTGGAAGAGAAGGAAAGTAACTGAAGGTCAATGGAAGAGGCAGGGGAGGACTAAAGGTTACTGAAGGAGAGGGGAGAATGAGTAAAGGTCAGAGGAAAACAAGGATGCCATAGAGGAAGCAGAATGGAAGAGGAAGATGCAACTGGTCTCTAGTTTAGCGGCTCTTGGCTCCCTATTTAAATAAAGGAACTAAATTAACAGCTTTTCCAATTCGCTGGTAGTTCTAACGTCTCTAATGACCTGAAAACTATAGCAATGGGGTCCACACAATGAGCCTGGATCATTGTCTGGAACCTGTGGCGTTCATCGCATCCAGCTCTCCTAAATGTTTCCTTATCTCTTCTGGTATTATTTACATTTCGACTAATATCTCTTCTATAAATTTCTATTGTTTTAGAACCCTTAAATCAAGGTCAAGACACATTCCTGGCAACATTCACTCTACATTACACATTTTCATATCATTCTCCGTTTCTTTGCACTTTATTTGTGTGACATTTTCACTCTTTTTAGAGGTAGGGAGGGAGGGGGGAGATATGTAAGAGCTGTATATTCCAATACTGGTCTTACGTATGATATACCGCGCCGTATGCTTCCTTGTTCACATTCCTGGAAGGTATTCGGATGTTTGCCAGCTTTGCATATGCCGCTAATGTGATTCTGTTTCTTTGAGCCTCTTTTGACAGTGTTATTATGTCTACTCGTCAATACTTTCCCTGTTCTGACCTTTCTGTCTTCTCGCTCTCTCCCTTACTGTATGTGTGTGTGTGTGTGTGTGTGTGTGTGTGTGTGTGTGTGTGTGTGTGTGTGTGTGTGTGTGTGTGTGCGTGCGTGCGTGTGCGTGCGTTCATAAAAGTGGGCAGCTCACTGGGCTGCAAGACAGAAGAAAATATATTGTCAAAAATATACCATGATGAAGCCTGACGCGCTCCCTTATACCTCAGTTGCCGTGGCTCATTCACACCTACCTCAGCAAATTACAGAATTGTCGAATATTCCCAAACAAGTCGGATCGCAAATTACCACACCGTCCCCAACTGCCGCAGTGGATGCTTCGCGTTTATCAAGGAGAAGACAGAGATCTAAATTCCATTACCGCAGGCCACTGGAGTGAATTGGCTGATGTAAAAAAAAACTGTCAAACCTAAGACACGTCGGATTTATAACCAAATGGATTTTCCTTCTCTTCGGGCTATGTGTCTCTGCTTTCTATTTGGGTTCGTAGGAGGGCTATACGGCTCTGTGTAGCAGGCCTTGTGGTTTTGTTCGAGGCATTGCGGTTCTATAGGGGGGTATACGGTTTTGTAAGGGCTATGCGATTTTGTAGAGGCTATGCTGTTCTGAAAGTGCTGTGCGTTTCTGTAGGGGACTATGCGGGTTTGTGAGGGGTTATGTGGTTCTGTAGGGGACTATGCGGGTTTGTGAGGGGTTATGTGGTTCTGTAGGGGACTATGCGGGTTTGTGAGGGGTTATGTGGTTCTGTAGGGGACTATGCGGGTTTGTGAGGGGTTATGTGGTTCTGTAGGGGACTATGCGGGTTTGTGAGGGGTTATGTGGTTCTGTAGGGGACTATGCGGGTTTGTGAGGGGTTATGTGGTTCTGTAGGGGACTATGCGGGTTTGTGAGGGGTTATGTGGTTCTGTAGGGGACTATGCGGGTTTGTGAGGGGTTATGTGGTTCTGTAGGGGACTATGCGGGTTTGTGAGGGGTTATGTGGTTCTGTAGGGGACTATGCGGGTTTGTGAGGGGTTATGTGGTTCTGTAGGGGACTATGCGGGTTTGTGAGGGGTTATGTGGTTCTGTAAGAGGGAAGGATATTGAGATAATCGCTGTCCGAAGACTTCCTACTCCTTCAAGCTGCTTATGACGTTAAAGGTAGAAGTGTCCAGTCTATTGGAAATGCTTCGAGTTTCTACGACGCCTTTGATAAAAGCTTCGGCCACGGCTTTCGTGATAGCTTTGGCGACAGCTTTGTCAATGACTTCCGTCAATAATTTGTTGATATAAATTTTTAATGGGCGCACGTTGAGGGTGTCTGGGACGCTCCAAGGTCAGAATACATAGTTAACATGTAACAAGGCAATGCAAGGATGGATCGCCATTACCGGGTCTTCTTCCTAAAGTTGTGTTAACTTAGGCTCACAAAACGAGGCAAAAATTATGAGAAAATCGGAAGTTTTCGAAGGAATACGAAATACAATTTTCATGATAATTTGCATACGAGAGCCTCCATACTTTTAGAAACGGCAAATCAAACTCAATATAAAGCACTGATAGTGATATATATATACATAATATTATATATATGATACCCCTTAAATATGCATAAGTAAATTCTTGACCCCTGAAGGATTCGAACCCGATCAGCCAGGGGCCTCCGTGCCCCTTGGCAATCCAGTACTTTAACCACTCAACCACCGACTGAACAAATGTAATGGGATGTCGTAGGACCTAAATACTCCAACACCCAACCGCACTTTGTGAGTTATATAGGACTTACGACTTCCTAATACTTTAGTACAGTTGATGGTTACAATACTGGACTGCCAAGGGGCATGGAAGCGCTGGCTGATCGAGTTCGAATCCTAGAGGGGGTCAAGAGTTTACTGATGTGTGCTGGCTTGGGGACCATTAAACTTTGACGCATATATATATATATATATATATATATATATATATATATATATATATATATATATATATATATATATATATATATATATATATATAACATGTATAATTATGATATTATACATGATACATTAGCAATGATTTGCTCATTACATGTAATAGATATCGAGGTTAATTCAACAGAGTGTTGACTGTTTTCTAAACCGTTGTTTGAGTGCTCTGTTTATCTTCAACGTGTTTGGATTCGCCGAAAATTAGTTACTATTAAACTAATTATGGAACACAATAATAGATTTGCATGTACTAAAATTGTTAACAATGAAGAGAATGTAATATTAGTATCAATGAATATATATATATATATCTTTCTATACTCCCTATCTCTCTCTCTCTTGCTACTCTCTCTTCTGAGTCTCTATCTTTCTCCCCCTCTACTCTCACTTCCTCTCGCTCTCACACCTCTCTCACAAGAAACAACAACAACATTAACATGTGTGACATCTCCACGTCCCACGTAATGTTCACGTCATCCAAAATACACAACAAACTCTTGTGACTGTGCCCGTCGCACGCAGGCTGTGAGCCATTAATTTCCTCCTGTGACCTTGACAGCGTTGATTGCCTCTCGCTAATTAGATATCAGTGCCACAATACCGCCTAGCGTGTTCGTCTGATCTGTAGTGTCTACACTTCAGCACCTTGTGTTCAACACTGTCCTGTGTGCATGTGTGTGTGTGTGTGTGTGTGTGTGTGTGTGTGTGTGTGTGTGTGTACTCGCCGAAAGAGTGCCCGTTGGTCGATATTAAGCTCCTGGG
Organism: Procambarus clarkii; assembly: GCF_040958095.1. Taxonomy (NCBI): domain Eukaryota; kingdom Metazoa; phylum Arthropoda; class Malacostraca; order Decapoda; family Cambaridae; genus Procambarus; species Procambarus clarkii. Next base: position 14,300,208 of record NC_091158.1, read on the forward strand.
CCCCTGCCCATGATACATCGTTTAAGCATATTCCAATCCTTGACATCCAATACTCTGATAATCAAACGTATGATATTTAATTCCTTGATACTCCAATCCCTTGAAGTCACATCTCATGATACCCCATCCACTGATATCCTCTCCGCTTGATATCCCATCCTTTTATGTCCCAACCCATGATACCCAATCCTTTGATATCCCATCTCATGATACCCCATCCTCTGATATCCCATCCCATGATACCCCATCCTCTGATATCCCAACCCATGATACCCCATCCTCTGATATCCCATTCCATGATACCCCATCCTCTGATATCCCATCCAACAGAGTTGGTGCGAACATTTGTATGAATCTTTGTCTTGGTAACCCGAGGAGATATCAGGCGGGCTTATCTGCGACTCTCCCCAAGCCAGTTAGAGGGAACTTGGGCTGAGCTTGGTGGAGGAATGTTCGTGTCTGGAGGTGTGCCGATATCTCACGATGTAGTGCCACTATCTTACACGAAACTGACACCGTTAGAAACGAATTTGATGGACATTATATTGGGCATACTATAACTGGATATTATATGGGCATTTAAAGACAAAAATCGAAGGAAGATAAAACGATATAAGTATAACTAGCCTGATTTTGGTCTGAATAAATAATGACTAGTTTGTCATTCAGACTGTAGACTAGTCTGACTAGTCTGGATAAAGAATGCAGGTGTATGGGAAAAAAATGCAGATGTATGGGATTAATGCAGGTGTATGGGAGAGTAATGCAGGTGAATGGGAGGAAAAATACAGGTGTATGGGAGAATAATGCAATTCTAGCTGTGAGAAAGGGCGATCGTCTGACTGTCAGGGAGGAAGTGGGATCGTCTAACTGTTAAGAGGAAGGGGACTTTTCAAGGCTCCCCTCAGGCCATACAAACTCGGATCTCCAAGCTGAACTCTCCATGTGAGCGAGGATTCTCCACCTCAATGCGAACCTGCTAGCGTACTCATCTAGAAAGATATGGACTAGGTCCTGCCCACAGAGGCAAGGCGGCCTTGCTGGTTTGATGGAAGAACTGTGCAAATCGTCTGCAGTTAACAAGCACAGTTGGCAGGTAGTAGGTGGAGCACCTACAAGACCTAATCTCTGGGTCAACGCATCAATTTAGCATCCTTAGGTGTGACTTTCTATTGTTAAGACTGCAGACAGACTTGCGACCACAACTTCCTGAGCGACTTGACTACACGTCTATTCGTGAATTTATATATAAAACAATCTATGGTGTTTCAAGATGGCCGGGCAGTGTGTGTGTGTGTGTGTGTGTGTGTGTGTGTGTGTGTGTGTGTGTGTGTGTGTGTATGTGTGTGTGTGTGTGTGTGTGTGTGTGTGTGTGTGTATGTGTGTGTGTGTGTGTGTGTGTATGTGTGTGTGTGTGTGTGTGTGTGTGTGTGTGTGTGTGTGTGTGTGTGTGTGTGTATTCACCTAGTTGTGTTTGCGGGGGTTGAGCTTTGCTCTTTCGGCCCGCCTCTCAACTGTCAATCAACTGTTTACTAACTACTTTTTTTCTTTTCTTTTTTCCCCACACCACAGACACACACCCCAGGAAGCAGCCCGTGACAGTTGACTAACTCCCAGGTATCTATTTACTGCTAGGTAACAGGGCATTCAGGGTGAAAAAAACTTTGCCCATTTGTTTCTGCCTCGTGCGGGAATCGAACCCGCGCCACAGGATTACGAGTCCTGCGCGCTATCCACCAGGCTACGAGGCCCCCCCAACGAGGTGTGTGTGTGTGTGTGTGTGTGTGTGTGTGTGTGTGTGTGTGTGTGTGTGTGTGTGTGTGTGTGTGTGTGTGTGTGTGTGTGTGTGTGTGTGTGCGTGCGTGTGTGTGTGTGTGTGTGTGTGTGTGTGTGTGTGTGTGTGTGTGTGAAATTACTATTTGTATCTGTAGAATCGAGTTATTAGCTCTTGGACCCCGCCTTTCTAACCAATTTATTTTTCCTCGTAAGTCTACTACATATATTTCTCTATAACACACAAATCCCCAGAAAGCAGCCCGTAGCAGCTGTCCAACTACCAGGTACCTATTTATTGATAGGTGAATAGACGCATCAGGGTGAAAGAAACTCTGCCCATTTGTTTTTGCCTCTGCCGGGGATCGAAACCTTAGGACTACGACCCCGCAGCGCTGTCTACTCATCCGCGAGGCACATCTGTGTGTGAGTGCATAAAATAATATAATATTAACCAAGCTTCTAAACATATTATCACTGCAAACAAATAATATTTAGATATCTTTCAACATATTTATGTTGATATGATATCCTACATATTTAGATATCATTCAACACAAGAACTGTGACGCAACCATACATAATAATTCCCTTCCTCGTATGAATCATTACGCCGCATGGGAATTTATGATTTAATTACCTTTTTACTCCAGGCTTATGTTTTTGCATATATATTGCACTCGCTCAGGCCTAACTGATCGAAGTACATTACATGTTGTATAAACATAGTGTGACTTTAATACCTAATTGTGATACTTTTTTAAACCCGAGAGAGAGAGAGAGAGAGAGAGAGAGAGAGAGAGAGAGAGAGAGAGAGAGAGAGAGAGAGAGAGAGAGAGAGAGAGAGAATACAATATCCCACAACTTTACTAATAAGGTTTGATGAAGCATGAAACTATTCCAATAAGACAAATAATATTGCTTGCCACAGGACTAACCCGCCATACCACACATTATACTATCCATGAGGACCACTTGGCCTTCAACTGAAACACTTTCTTTCACTTATATTTGTGAGATATTTAACACAAAAAAAGTACAATCATGGGTCATCTCGGCACGAGTGTTACTTAAATATATAACACAATGGCCTCATGTCTATCATATTTTATTAGTTTGAGTAAGAACGTTAATAATAACAAACAGAAGTGTTTGGGTTCTTGAAAATGATGTTGTGGATGACACTGAAACCTTTTGTATTTAACCAGTGAGTAATACAAATTACTCTTTGGTGAACAGGAAATCAGATTAGGTGAGGGTGTTCAGCAAGGTGATCCTCTACCTCCTCTTCTTTTTCTATTTAGTTCTAAAAGAAATTGCCGAAAATGTTTCCACCGAATTCAACTTCTGGTTTTTGGTCGATGGAACTATAGCTGGTTCTCTAGATCTTGGAGGACATCGGAAAAATATGAGAGCAAGGAGAAAACCTGGATCTCTCCCTGAACCCCTCCAAGTGTGGTCTCCTCGAACCGAAACATTATATACGGAATTAAAGCTGTCCTGGCTGGAGTTCTTGTAATCAGGCTCGGAGACAGCACCCTCCTCGGAACTCCTTTCAGACCTAACGCTATTGACGAAATCCTTGGAAAGGAAAATCTTGAAACTAAAGAGGATGGAAAATAGGATTGTTGACAGTGATGCTCATGATGCCTACTTATCTTCTC
>NC_091158.1:14308644-14311144 GCF_040958095.1 Procambarus clarkii
CTTTCCTGTAGACATATTTTATTAAATATGACCGAAAAAGTAAGATTAATAATTCTAACACGAATTTTCTCAATCTTTCGTACATTATGCTTCACTGTTGGAGGTAAATCAAAAATCACTTCTCCAAAATTCATTTTTATTTCTAGTCTGACGCGACACGGGCGCGTTTCGTAAAACTTATTACATTTTCAAAGACTTCACAAATACACAACTGATTAGAACTTGCGTTTCCCTGATTTTATATCTACATTTGAGTGAGGTGGGAAGGGTGATGTGGCATTACATTTGAGTAAGGTGGGAAGGATGATGTGGCATTAGAGGATATTAATAGGGTATTAAAAGTATCAACACAAGACAGAACACGAAACAATGGATATTGAATAGAAGTGTTTGTAGAAAGCCTATTGGTCCATATTTCTTGATGCTTCTATATTGGAGCGGAGTCTTGAGGTGGGTAGAATATAGTTGTGCAATAATTGGCTGTTGATTGCTGGTGTTGACTTCTTGATGTGTAGTGCCTCGCAAACGTCGAGCCGCCTGCTATCGTTGTATCTATCGATGATTTCTGTGTTGTTTACTAGGATTTCTCTGGCGATGGTTTGGTTATGGGAAGAGATTATATGTTCCTTAATGGAGCCCTGTTGTTTATGCATCGTTAAACGCCTAGAAAGAGATGTTGTTGTCTTGCCTATATACTGGGTTTTTTGGAGCTTACAGTCCCCAAGTGGGCATTTGAAGGCATAGACGACGTTAGTCTCTTTTAAAGCGTTCTGTTTCGTGTCTGGAGAGTTTCTCATGAGTAGGCTGGCCGTTTTTCTGGTTTTATAGTAAATCGTCAGTTGTATCCTCTGATTTTTGTCTGTAGGGATAACGTTTCTATTAACAATATCTTTCAGGACCTTTATCTCTCTCCAGACACGAAACAGAACGCTTTAAAAGAGACTAACGTCGTCTATGCCTTCAAATGCCCACTTGGGGACTGTAAGCTCCAAAAAACCCAGTATATAGGCAAGACAACAACATCTCTTTCTAGGCGTTTAACGATGCATAAACAACAGGGCTCCATTAAGGAACATATAATCTCTTCCCATAACCAAACCATCGCCAGAGAAATCCTAGTAAACAACACAGAAATCATCGATAGATACAGCGATAGCAGGCGGCTCGACGTTTGCGAGGCACTACACATCAAGAAGTCAACACCAGCAATCAACAGCCAATTATTGCACAACTATATTCTACCCACCTCAAGACTCCGCTCCAATATAGAAGCATCAAGAAATATGGACCAATAGGCTTTCTACAAACACTTCTATTCAATATCCATTGTTTCGTGTTCTGTCTTGTGTTGATACTTTTAATACCCTATTAATATCCTCTAATGCCACATCATCCTTCCCACCTTACTCAAATGTAATGCCACATCACCCTTCCCACCTCACTCAAATGTAGATATAAAATCAGGGAAACGCAAGTTCTAATCAGTTGTGTATTTGTGAAGTCTTTGAAAATGTAATAAGTTTTACGAAACGCGCCCGTGTCGCGTCAGACTAGAAATAAAAATGAATTTTGGAGAAGTGATTTTTGATTTACCTCCAACAGTGAAGCATAATGTACGAAAGATTGAGAAAATTCGTGTTAGAATTATTAATCTTACTTTTTCGGTCATATTTAATAAAATATATATATATATATATATATATATATATATATATATATATATATATATATATATATATATATATATACATTAATCAATAAATATATACATATATATATATATATATATATATATTTATTAATCAATAAATATATACATATATATATATATATATATATATATATATATATATATAATCCTATTATTTTTAAACATAGGTGAAACATGACGGTAGAATTCACAGACGTATGTGACAAATTCAGAGCACTGTTCAAGATAACTGGAGTGTTTCATGCGAAGGCTAGACATGTGTATGTTAAGTTGGATATGTATAAGAAATGGCCTATATGAAGCTACTAACCATTTTACAGATTCCTCAATTTGTATGGTCTTACGTATTAATGATTCCATGTACACCTGTGCTGCTATATACACTTCACGTGGTATTATATTCTAGTGTGAAACTTGTGCCCATTGATGGAGAGTGTAAAGCCACCCCGAGGGTAGTGAGAGGCAGATATCCACTAAAATATCTGACTACATATCTCCAAATCCACGCACGTCTGTGAAGGCACCTTTACTGCCATATTTGCAAATATAAACTCGTTGACTGCCGGAGATTATTCGCCCGGGGAAGGTTCCTTCTGCCAGGTCTGTCAGATCACTGTCTCCTTGGCTGCCTGCCTGCCTCTCTGGCTGCCTGCCTGCTGGCTGCCTGCCTGCCTGCCTCTCTGGCTGCCTGCCTGCCTCTCTGGCTGCCTGCCTGCTGGCTGCCTGCCTGATTGAATACAACCTTGTTTTCTTGCTTGCTTGCTTGCATCCTAGATGTCACTGCTTTTC
>NC_091158.1:14316144-14371144 GCF_040958095.1 Procambarus clarkii
GATCACCGAGAACAAAACAAGGCTATGCCTGAAAAATTCTAGATAAACCCAAAGTAATTTTTAGACCAAACAAGGTTGTTTCATGACACCAAGGGGTCATTTCAGGTCACCCCAAGAAAATATTCTAAGCCACCCAGGGCTATTTTATTCACCTAAGTTCATTTTGGGTCACCAGGATTATTTTGGATCACCCAGGATAATTTTGGGTCATCCAGAGACAATTTGGGTCACCCAGGATAATTTTGGGTCATCCAGAGACAATTTGGGTCACCCAGGATTATTTTGGGTCATCCAGAGACAATTTGGGTCACCCAGGATTATTTTGGGTCATCCAGAGACAATTTGGGTCACCCAGGATAATTTTGGGTCACCCAGAGACAATTTGGGTCACCCAGGATTATTTTGGGTCATCCAGAGACAATTTGGGTCACCCAGGATTATTTTGGGTCGACGAGGCACATTGTGCGTCATATTGGGCCACTTTGGTCACTTAGGGGTCATTCAGAGGGACTTATTACGCCCTAATGGGTTAGGAGGAGAGGGGAAAAGTGATGGGGAGGGGTGAGAGGGTGGGCTGAGGGGAAAGGGGTGACGAAAAGATAAAGTGGGGTTGAGGAGAAGGGATGGGGTGATGGGGAATTTGAATGGGGGGGGGGAGAGAAGTGAGTGAAAGATGCAAGGAGGTAGGATAAGTTGGATACGAACGAGGGTGTCGAGACCAAAGATTAAAAGAAGAGGTGAGAATAAGGAATTAGAAACGAAGTGGAATGACATGAATAAGTGAAAATGAAAGAAAGGAGAATAGAACGAGCAAAGAGGAGAAAAAATGCGTGATGGCAGGAGGGGGGAAGAATGGGGAAAGGGAGGTAGAAAGAGGAGAATGGGAAAGAATAGGTAGAAAGGGGAAGAAGGGGGTAAGTAGGTAGAGAACAGGTAGACTGGGGAAAAGGGGGTAGACAGGCGTAGAGGTAAAACTATCTTGTATGGTGAGGGATGAGTGTAAGAAAAGTTGGGGAAATGAAATTCATGTAAGAAATGTCCCCATATATTAGCTTTGAGAGAGAGAGAGAGAGAGAGAGAGAGAGAGAGAGAGAGAGAGAGAGAGAGAGAGAGAGAGAGAGAGAGAGAGAGTACATTTATATATTAGGTGAGAACTAAATAGCACTCTTAGTCTGTCTCATATTCCCTCGCAAGTAGCGGGGCTTAACAGGCCATACTTAACAGCCTTCCGAATTGTTGGATTATGCGGGGCCGAAAAGAAGAAAACAGAAAATAACATAAATACAAGCAGTAAATCACGAAAAACTATAAAAAGCTAGAGACCCAACTTAGAAAAATAAAGAATGAATGGGGAAGGAAAAAAATCTAATTAGATATGTGAGTGTCGCAAGAATCGAAAACAAACTTATCAGTTATTAACCAAATTATTTAAAAATGGCTCGAGTGTCTTGGGTGTTATATTATTATCAATGATGCCCAGAGACGTCACCCACGTGATGCCCAAAAGGCTCCCCAACACCATACTGGGAATAAAGTAGGAACGTGAAAATAAGTTTCAGAGTTATTGTAGAGAAAACTCTTATGGCGAGAGAGAGGAAGTAAAAGAGGAAAGTTATAGGTCCCGGCGCGAGGTGAGAGCAGGAACAACACCACGCATGCGCACCCAAACACACTCACACGCACACACACACACACCTGGTGAAAGGGTGAAAGAAACTTTGCCCATTTGTTTCTGCCTGATCCGGGAATCGAACCCGGGCTACAGAATTAAGAGTCCTGCGCGCTGTCCACTCAGCTACCAGACCCCCTCTTTGTGTGTGTGTATGTGTGTGTGTGTGTATGTGTGTGTGTGTGTATGTGTGTGTGTGTGTGTATGTGTGTGTGTGTGTGTGTGTGTATGTGTGTGTATGTGTATGTGTATGTGTATGTGTATGTGTGTGTGTGTGTGTGTGTGTGTGTGTGTGTGTGTGTGTGTGTGTGTATGTGTGTGTGTGTGTGTGTGTGTATTTCATAGAAAATAAAGAGCGTATCATATACAGATAAATTGCAAAGAGGGAAGCTGAGAAAGTGGTTAAGGACGCGTAAAGGAGAGTTATGAGAGAGAGCGAAGAGGAACTGGCGACAAGATATAATTATGTGCACTCGGGCGATAGAAGGAGAGAGCGAGAAAATAAGTGAGGCTGAAATACATGGCACTGGAAGAGGAATGGCGCTGTATGAAGGAAAGAGGGGAACAAGAGGAGGGGAAGAATGGAGACAGAAAGGAAGAGGAAAAGGTGGAAGAGGGGGGAAGCAGAATGGAGAATGAAATAGATGGGGGAAGTAGGGAAACAGGAGCCACCTTCTCCTCTATTACCGTCAGAAGTAGAGGAAGTGACAAGAGCACAAGAAGAGGAATGTGAGGAAAACAGAGAAGAGAATAAAGAGGGAGAATAGACGTAAAAAGAGAAGTATATGCAGATGGAGGAGAGAAGAAGGATGAGCATAGAAGAATGAAAAAAAGAATATTGCCAGAAATACGAAATCCAGAAAAAAAATTAAATTAAAACCGAGGAAGACCGAAGATATAGAAAACGGGATCCAACCCCCACAGAGACTCTTCAAGTGAGATGAAGTATGAACCATCCCAGAAAGATTGAGAACCGTAGTGCTGGTACGCTTGGGTTGATAGAAACTGGGGAAGAAAACGACGCCGTAACACATCCTTCTTCAAGACATATTTGTCCATCGGTAGAGATAGTGAAGACAACTTCAAACACAAGTTCCTAAATCCCCCCATGAACCCTGCCAGGTACGAAGCCAAGCACAACATGCATTAATAAGTATAAACACAGATGCAAGATGTTGACCAGACCACACACTAGAAGTTGAAAGGACGACGACGTTTCGACTTGAGAATGGTCCAGGACGGACCGAAACGTCGTCGTCCCTTCAACTTCTAGTGTGTGGTCTTGTCAACATACTTCAGCCACGTTATTGTGACTCATCGCCTGCATACAGATACAAGATAATGAAAACAAAAACAGATCAGAAAAGTACACAGAACAGAAATTTCCAGCGAGTCCAGAAATACAAGTGACCCAACCCACACCCTATATAATGGAAGTGACGATGTTTCAGTCCTTTATACAACTCCGAGGAACTAGGCAAGCCACAGAGAAGGGCTCTATAGACTGAATTATTTTTGAAATGGCGAGAGGCGTGGGGGATAAAAGACTGGGCGCTCGGGGCGCAAATTGTGAGTCGTTCGGGGAAACTGCAAGTAGGGATAATCTTGTATTATCTCCTCTCTTTTGGTCAGCAACACAATGACCCGCTTCAGCTAGTGAGAGAGAGAGTGCTAGGGAAGTTGAGAGAGATGGGGAGGGAGAGAGATATAGGGAGGGAGTTTGTGGGAGACAGATAAAGGGACAGATAAAGAGAGGGAGGAAGATACACCCTCCTTTTCCAGCAGCTCTCCCATCCTTCTATTGTCCTCACACTGCTGCAGACACTCCTCACACTGCTGCAGACACTCCTCACACTGCTGCAGACACTCCTCACACTGCTGCACACTGCTGCAGACACTCCTCACACTGCTGCACACTGCTGCAGACACTCCTCACACTGCTGCAGACACTCCTCGCACTGCTGCACACTGCTGCAGACACTCCTCACACTGCTGTAGGTTAGCTTAGCATTTTAAAAGCACCGAATCACCTTCTGTGGTTGAGTGTTCAATAAACCCTTGAACTGTATGTTTAACACTTCTCTAACCCTGTCCATGGAGGACAGAAGAAAATGTATATAGGCTGGTTAGCATTGTAAATGTGTGGCCACGTCTGTGGTAGAAAAAAAAAACTGCTGCTGCAGATCAGCTCAGATCATTCGTAGGCCCGTGTTAATTCAAGCACACATGCTTCTCTCTCTCTCTCTCTCTCTCTCTCTCTCTCTCTCTCTCTCTCTCTCTCTCTCTCTCTCTCTCTCTCTCTCTCTCTCTCTCTCTCTCTCTCGCTCTCTCTCTCTCTCTCTCTCTAGTATTGGTAATTCAATGTAACTCTCTATTTACATTTATAGGAAGAATGTCAGTTTTGTCTGTTTGTCAGTCCAAGACAGGAGGCCAGACGCTCGGGGACAATTTCACGAAATAAGAACAAGATACAGGAGCAAGATACAGGAACACGATACAGAGCTAGGTACATGAACATGATACAGGAGCTAGATACATGAACAAGATACATTAGCAAGATACATGAACAAGAGAGATACAACATAAAAAAATTGAAGGAACGAATTGTACCAAGATGCAGGTTCACACGAGAACAATCTCACAGAGGAAAGTGAGCCCAAAAGCCTCCATAATAAACATGAGGGATCCTCTTCCCATCTCCTCAACAGTGGAAAGACAAAACACAAAACTCAAGAAACAAACACAAAAGTCATCATAAAAACACACCAAGAAAACTACAGCCCAATAATTCAAAGAAAATGCAATTCAAAAGTACTAAAAATAAAATATAAAATGTAAAAAATAAATAAAATAAACTTACTATGAATGCAAAAATACACCCGAGTAACACAAGGGAAGAATGTCATACATAAGAAAATATGTATATTGTACCCCTTTGAATATTTCCCGAGAAAGGCCACAGAAAACGGAAATGAGGAAGCAATATTCAGAGAACACGAGGAGCACAAAGAAATACAATATACTGCATGTTAATGTATACATAGCTGACCCTCTCACGTACGCTCACGCCCTCAACACGGAGCTGGCAGACGTGAGGAAACACACATACAGATACACACACATGCATATGTACGCCGGAACATGTAGACGAAACCCAGCATGTTTATTCGCACACTCAAACTCACCCAGGTAGAGGTTCATGCATAGAAATGCATCTGGAGATGAACCCGTGATAGCAACACACACACACACACACACACACACACACATAAACACACACACACATAAACACACACACACATAAACACACACACCGAAGAATTTTTAATACATAACTATCTCTCAAACTTGAGAACGATCTCATTAACTTACTAACGGTTCGAAAGGCGGGCTTCAGAGCTTACGCTCGACAACATCTAGGGTAGAACATCAGAGTACACACACAAGTAGTACATCAGAGTACACACACTAGTACATCAGAGTACACACACAAGTAGTACATCAGAGTACACACAAACACTGAGGGATAAGTACATCACTTAAAAAATAAGTAAAATAGGCGACAAAATAGTTTGACAAAGAGAGAGAGAAAAGCCCAAGAATTTGGGCAGGCGAACCTCAGGTCAGGTCACAGTAAATTCAGTTACATCAGTAGCAAGAAAGATGTGGGCGGGTTTTGGAGCAATATGGGCGGGGTCCGGGGTGTGGGCGGAGGTCATCGAGATTGAAATATTTGAGATTAAAATATAACACTTGTTATCTTCACCTGGTGGTTATCTTGGTCAACTTGGCGAGAGAAAGAGATATGGATATTCTGAATTCCAATCCACTGGCATCATGTTGACCCTGGGGTGGAGAGGACAGCATCCCCCTTGGTTTAGTGATGGAATATACTTCATCTACTATTCGGGATCCAGAGATAGCCCAAACATGTGAAGCCTTCTTATGTGGCAACCCAAACATGTGAAGCCTCCCTCAGTGGCAGCCCAAACATGTGAAGCCTCCCTATGTGGCAACCCAACATGTGAAGCCTCCCTCAGTGGCAACCCAAACATGTGAAGCCTCCCTATGTGGCAACCCAAACATGTGAAGCCTCCCTATGTGGCAACCCAACATGTGAAGCCTCCCTATGTGGCAACCCAACATGTGAAGCCTCCCTCTGTGGCAACCCAAACATGTGAAGCCTCCCTCAGTGGCAACCCAAACATGTTAAGCCTCCCTCAGTGTCAACCCAAACATGTGAAGCTTCCCTCAGTGGCAACCCAAACATGTGAAGCCTCCCTAAGTGGCAGCCCAAACATGTGAAGCCTCCCCCAGTGGCAACCCAAACATGTGAAGCCTCCCTATGTGGCAACCCAACATGTGAAGCCTCCCTCAGTGGCAACCCAAACATGTTAAGCCTCCCTCAGTGTCAACCCAAACATGTGAAGCCTCCCTCAGTGGCAACCCAAACATGTTAAGCCTCCCTCAGTGGCAACCCAAACATGTTAAGCCTCCCTCAGTGTCAACCCAAACATGTGAAGCCTCCCTCAGTGGCAACCCAAACATGTTAAGCCTCCCTCAGTGTCAACCCAAACATGTGAAGCTACCCTCAGTGGCAACCCAAACATGTGAAGCCTCCCTAAGTGGCAGCCCAAACATGTGAAGCCTCCATCAGTGGCAACCCAAACATGTGAAGCCTCCCTCAGTGGCAACCCAAACATGTGAAGCCTCACTCAATGGCAACCCAAACATGTGAAGCCTCCCCCAGTGGCAACCCAAACATGTGAAGCCTCCCTAAGTGGCAGCCCAAACATGTGAAGCCTCCCTCAGTGTCAACCCAACGTGTGAAGCCTCCCTCAGTATCACCCCAAACATGTGAAGCCTCACTCAATGGCAACCCAACATGTGAAGCCTCCCCCAGTGGCAACCCAAAAATGTGAAGCCTCCCTCAGTGTCACCCCAAACATGTGAAGCCAAACCCGACATGAGGACCCCCTCACCCAACTCCACCAAGAGTGAAAACTGATATGTAATGTAAAAATATCAGATGTGGGCAGGAATCTCTCCGTTCCGACGGCGCTGACGACCTAAATCTTGCGATTTTTCAAGGTTCCCATAAACGGCTTATGGCTGGATCCTTTATGGCCTGACTCTGTATATTCTGATTCCCTCTTTAATATTCAGCAAGAGCAATGGTTTCTTAAATGTAAAACTACTATGTATGCACTGATTCATCAACAACATTCCGTGATACACCTTAGAAAGTTCTGCGGCAAACCTAAAGAAAATGGTGAGTGGGGTTTTGCTGATTTTATATATTTTTTTCGCACTTCTTAATTTTGTTTCAATGTTGGCCATTATAAGTATTGTTGCCCTTAAACCCATTACATAGAGTTATGTAATGGGTTTAAGGGCATATAGAAGTCAAGTATACGGGTAAAACATTTTCGTATCTAAAGCCAAAGTTAAATCTTTAAAAGATGCCTATTGTGGATTTCTTTTTTAATATATCTTTAGTTTTGAGGGGCCAGGAAGGCTTCTGACACGCACCAGAGGCGCGACGGGATCTTGAAAATCCTTGAAGGACGAGGATTATTAAATGTGTGCGCCCAAAACACGGATAAAATTTAATACGTGTCGTCAGGGAAGTTATCTGAAAACGTGTTTAATCTCGAACGGAAAAGTCGCGGAATTTTAATTGTAGTTTAGTCTTGACAAGTGTGTGGTCATCGTTCCCTGAACTCTGTGGGTGACAGCTGGAGTCAGACCCCTGACTGGCACTTCCTCTGGCACCTGCGGGTTCCTCACCTGGCCTAGAGCCATCTCTGATCTCCTGCTGGCGGGTTTGGTGGTACTCATGTCAGTCTCATTCACCCTCAGAGGCGTGTCCTCCGCCTCCACGTCAGTCCCCGTCTCGAAGGGCGTCTACGGCATCTTGACCGCTGTTTTTGGTTATCTTACCGGAGGGGTTCTGTCTTCGTAGGGGTGATGGGGAGGCTGTGCCAGGTTGTAGCTGTCTGCACGAACACAAATTGTAATCCATCCGTGCAATCACATGCAATAAAAAATGCACGCAAGAACGCATTTACGAAAGCAAGCAAGACCGCATATAAGAAAGTAAGAAAGCAAGCAAGAAAAATGATAACACACACACACACACACACACACACACACACACACACACACACACACACACACATACACACACACACACACACACACACACACACACACACACACGCACACATACACACACACACACACACACACACACACACACGCACACACCCACGAACTTCCCTAAACAACCACAACACAACCAGCGCCCATAACCGACCTCCCCACACCACAATGTTAAACAGCACAGTCCTCTAACTTAAAAGCGAATGCCTCACCGACTCCAAAAAGAACACCAAATACAATAGGGGATTCTGGAGCGTCGAGCAACAAAAGCAGACGTCCCACTGCCACCGGGGTCAGCCGACAGTGGAACCGGGTCGCTAAAACACATGAGGAATGGCGGAGCGAGTTGCTAGGGCATAATGGTCCTTGTGTTGCTGCTTGACGGAGCAGCTCCACACTAGTCACCCTGGTAACAACACAAACCTTTCCTGGAAACCTGCGGTTACAGTATCCTCTATCCTCTCCTCAGTGACTAGCAGCTGTATTATCCTCCTTCAGTGACTAGAAAATGTATTATCCTCCTTCAGTAACAAGAAGTTGTTGTATCCTCCTACTACAACTGTTTGTTACTAGTCGCTAGTAATACACTTACTAGCAGCTGTATTATCCTCCTACAGTGACTAACAGCTGTATTATCCTCCTACAGTGACTAACATCTGTATTATCCTCCTACGGTGACTAACAGCTGTATTATCCTCCTTCAGAAACAAGCACTTGTAGCATCATCCTACAGTAACAAGTAACTGTATTATCCTCCCTGTTGAAAAGGTAACAGATGATCAACAGGTAACAGTCACGTGGGACAACCTGCTATAATTATCTACTAGTTTTGTCCCTGGAGACAAAGAAATCATTAGTTAACTTTGAGTATATGATCGTATATGGGATCCTATCCTTCTAATTTCGTTAATTTTAATTTTGAGTTCAAGTCGAAGAGATATCTCATTTATATTCCAGAATTTTTTTTTTTGCTTCTGATTTCCTTCTTAATTCGATTATTAGGTTCCCGACATATTTTTGCCGAAACGACTCGACACTTCCTAAATTTGTTTACCTAATTAATCTTCTCACGATTTTTCTCACTTTGGTTCAATTTGTTCGTTAGCGCCGTTGCACTGACACTCAGAACGCTCATATAGCTTACACTCAGAACGCTCATATAGCTTACACTCAGAACGCTCATATAGCCGACACTCAGAACGCTCATATAGCTTACACTCAGAACGCTCATATAGCCGACACTCAGAACGCTCATATAGCCGACACTCAGAACGCTCATATAGCTTACACTCAGAACGCTCATATAGCCGACACTCAGAACGCTCATATAGCCGACACTCAGAACGCTCATATAGCTTACACTCAGAACGCTCATATAGCCGACACTCAGAACGCTCATATAGCTTACACTCAGAACGCTCATATAGCCGACACTCAGAACGCTCATATAGCCGACACTCAGAACGCTCATATAGCTTACACTCAGAACGCTCATATAGCCGACACTCAGAACGCTCATATAGCCGACATTCAAAACGCTCATATAGCTTACACTCAGAACGCTCATATAGCCGACACTCAGAACGCTCATATAGCCGACACTCAGAACGCTCATATAGCTTACACTCAGAACGCTCATATAGCCGACACTCAGAACGCTCATATTGCCGACACTCAGAACGCTCATATAGCTTACACTCAGAACGCTCATATAGCCGACACTCAGAACGCTCAGATAGCCGACACTCAGAACGCTCATATAGCCGACACTCAGAACGCTCATATAGCCGACACTCAGAACGCTCATATTGCCGACACTCAGAACGCTCATATAGCCGACACTCAGAACGCTCATATAGCCGACACTCAGAACGCTCATACCTCACATAAGAGAAAGCTGGAACCGCACACGAATCGAAGAAATGTAAGTAAATAAATGCATCCTATACTGGGGGGGGGGGGTCAAGAAGTGGAATGCAGCGAAAGAGGAAGCTGAGGAAGCCACCTCCATTTATAACTTTAAGGACAGATTCGACAAAAAATTTGAAGGTCAGAACAGTTCAAGTATTACGCAACAGGTACAGCAAGGCTAGTTGACGGGGCATAAAGAGCTGGATCTCACTTTCCAGTAGTTACTGATAGGTAAATGCTAATAGGTAGGCACATATTCAGTAACTCAAACGGACTCATTCAATTTCTTCCTCTTTTTCTCTCTTCCTTTCAGTTTCTCTCTGTGTTTCTCTCACTTTAGACTACGCCTTTTTTTGCAAGTATGCAACTGCCGAAAAAAAATCTCGACAGGGAAAATTCCCTGAATAGTTGACCAGCGTGCAGGAGTCAGGTTGTGAGAGGGATGACCCGGTACCATCACCATCACCACCAACAGTGGCACCACCACCACCACCACCAGTGACACCATCATCACCACTAGCAGTGGCTCCACCAGCACCAGTGACACCATCACCACCACCACTACCACCACCATCACCACCAACAGTGGCACCACCACCACCAGCAGTGGCACCACCACCACCACCAGCAGTGGCACCACCACCACCACTATCACAACCACCACCATCAACACCACACCACCACCACCACTACCAGTGTCACCACCACCACCACCACCAGGGGCACCACCACCACCACCACCAGCAGTGGCACCAGCACCACCACCACCACCACCACCACCACCTAGTTCATGCATATATAGCCAAATCTAAGATTAAATCGTTCAATTTAACCTTCAAGATCAATCACATCTTTCCGTGTTTGTTTTGTTCAACTCGAGAACTAATCTCAGCGCTGTCACATGCATTATTTGGCAACTCTCCATCATTTACATATTGTGATCCACACACGTTCTGTCTCGTCGTCGTTTCCAGGGAATTTACATGGTGTGTGATTTACATGGGTAGCAGCGTGCGTGTGTAACTGGCTGGTTAGTGGCGCATGTGCATGGTAGGCCATGTGTTGCATCATTCTATCTCCCTTCCCCTCTTCTTTTATCTCCCTCTCCCGTTCTCTCTCTCTATCCCCAGTATATCTCGCCAAATAGAGAGTATATCTCCAATATCTCTCCAAAATCCTCTACTATTTCTATTACTAAAGGGGGGCCTGTCCCTCCCTCCCTCCAATATGGACGCAGCTGAATTTTCCCTACCACTTGTAGCGTAGATTTTAGCCCTTGCCACAGTTTTCCCGGACTGAAAGCCTGACAGTCAGTCAGGCGTACACGTCACGATATTGTCGTCCCTAATGATCGTACCAGAGGGGGATGAAACACCAGGGAAATATTCAGGGGGACACAATACCCACGTTTCCCTCTCCCCCCCCCCCCCACACTCGCCCCTCCAGGGGTCTAAAAGTTGGGGAGGCCATAGGGCTTAATAGAAGTGGAAGACAGAGGATGTAATAGCAGGAAATTGAAGGGAAAGGATTAATGAAACCGAGCGGAAGGGCAGGTGAAACGGGAAAGAGGAATGAGAGGGAAAGGGTGAATGGAAGGAGGGACAAAGGGAAATGAAAATGAGAAGTCATGTGGGCGGTGGACACAAGGGAGAGGACAGGACAGGAGTACAAGAGTGGTGCGGAAGGGGGAAGAGTTATAGAAATGGGAAGGTAAGAAGAGAGGAGAAGGAAGAGAGGGGTGTGGGAGAAGGTGACAAAAGAAGGGAACGGGTAAGTAGGAGATGGTTACGGAACCGGGGGAGAAAGAAGAAGCGGAAGAAAAAGCAGCCCTGGAGAAGGAGGTGGCGGAGGAGGAGGAGGAAGAAGTGACGGAAGAGGAGACAGAATAGCAGCAGAAACAGGAGTTGAAGAAGACGGAGAGCGAGGGGGGGGGGGGCGGAGAAGAGGAAAATAAGCTGTCTAGTAAAAAATCAAACATGAATTTCCAATATATTGATTTCGTATTACGCTCTCTAGGGGGGAGGAGAGGGGGAAATAGCTCAATTTTACCTGGGCTCAAGACGATATTTTCCTCCGCATAGAAACCTATTGAAATATTTCAAATTAGGAGAACACTTAAAACAGCCTCATTACAGCGCTAATGATGAGTCTTTTTAAAGTCTGGGCTCTTAACATCCGTAAGACGCTTTGAAGTTAAGAAAATTCTGAAACCTTTTGTATGATGTCTTCCTATTTCTGATGTGACGTCTTTCAGCTCTCTCTCTCTCTCCTCAGGTAGGGACATGTGCACCCGCCACCATCACCACTTCTATATTGATTTATTTGACACACTTTACGTAGAATATTATGTGCAACGTCTTTGTTGATATTGTGTGCAACATAGATATTATGTGCAATGTCTTTAGTATATGCAACATCATTATTATCTATTATATGCAGAACCTTTACTATCAATATGTGCAAAATCTTTAATATTACGTGGAACATCGAGTTACTGTATAGAACACTATTGTGTTCATCTAGATCTTCTGCCATACTCAAACACTGAACAATGGTCGGTAAAGAACGGGCTTCCTCAATAAACACATTAATTTAAAATTAAAAATATACACACAAAATAATAATTACATTTAGAAGTAAAACTTCTAACAAAAACACCTGCAAACATTTGTAAATTCCTGCATTTCATAATTAATAATTACAAGCCTTGCTTACAAAGCAAGAGGTTCAATAGAATTTTCAATAAAGGAGCGTCAAAGCTCCGCTGGGAGAGCCCAGATGCTCTCTCCAGCGCCATTACACGGGGAATTACACACGTTTCCAGAAACAATTTTTTTTTTTTGGTCTGAAAAAAGTCAAATGCGTAAAATTAGGCTCCGACCCGCCCGACCTATATGGTACAAAATGCTTACTCACTCAGTCGTTTGATACACTCGTAAACAGGATGTTTACGTGTGTAAACATCTTGTTTACACTCGTAAACACCTGTGTTTCAGCACAGGTGAGAACATAATGAAATATAACATAGAATGAAATTGAAAGCTCAGATTATGAAAGCGGGACATAAGGGAAGCACTTCACTGTATGGGTTCTTAGCAAGTGGTGTGAGCTGGATGGATGAGAAATGAATGCACTTGACAAATGACATAAAAATAAACTTGACCCAAAAGCAAGATATAAATCTCCCGTAAACACATTTACCTGTGAAAACGTGCACACACACACACACATACACACACACACACACACACACACACACACACACACACACACACACACACACACACACACACACACACTCACTAGAGAACACACGTCTCTAGTTCACCTTTCTAAGGTTTAAGCATGCATTCTCTCGTCGTTCTCGGAAATGTAAGTTATGGGACATAACCGTAATTGAGCAAGTGCTTGAATTAACTCCACGGATGTCACGAGCCACACTTCACTTACACAGACTTCAGAAGTTCTAGTGAATCTTAGTATCTTCCTGTAGTACATTTGTCCTTTCTATTACGGCATGTTGTAGACGATCACCAAATCACAGGCGAGTCGCATGTTTTATGGTATTTACTGTATCTTAAGTGAAGATCCTTTCTAGATTCTCCAAGTTGAGTGATTCACATGCAGAAAAATTCCACACGACTCCACTTCTAAAGTTGATTCATAGAAAATAATTAGACCAATGTGTAATAATACCAACTGTTGTGGTTTAATAGCCTTGAAACATCATATCATAGTGAACACTTCACTATATAACAACAAAAAATTACATTACAAACTGTGTGACGCTCAATTGACGGAGAAAGATTACAAAGTTTTAATTACGAAATTACCTTGCAGGGACAATGTAAAACTCCAATTTTGTGAGTGAGAAGGAGACAGTGAGAGAGAGAAAAAAAGAGAACGAAAGAGACAGAAAAAGAACGAAAAAGAGAAAGAGAATGAGAAACATTTATTTGTATTTTCCACATTAAGAGATTATTAAATTTAAACAATGTTTCATCTCATTAGCTCTATATAAATCTACACGATACAAAAATTGCAATGCATAATTCAAGATATATATATATATATATATATATATATATATATATATATATATATATATATATATATATATATATATATATATATATATATATTGCACTTCTCACTTTTGAAACTGTTGAGGCATCATATCCCTCACAACGGGCTGACAATAGAACCCAAAAATACCACCATTTAAAATGGAGCATGAAGGCCAACGTCACGGTCGCATCCGATAATTCCACATATCAACAAACCTTGTGGTCGACTGTGCACAGACAAAGCAAACCAGTAATCCCACTTTTTGGGAGGCATAACTCAACTCACCTGAAAGGGTATAATGGGCACGTCGGAGCCACCGTTGGATGGGATACGAGGAAGAGCAAATTCGGGGAAATAGAGAGAGAGAGAGAGAGAGAGAGAGAGAGAGAGAGAGAGAGAGAGAGAGAGAGAGAGAGAGAGAGAGAGAGAGAGAGAGAGAAGACGAATACAGAGCATCATCAGGTTGTGCTCAGAGACAAAAGATACCGGGAAATCTCGCCATAATCTTGAGGTCAGCCTCCGTGAAGCCAGATAGGCCTGCTCACCCGGTACACATAGAGGACGCACGCTCGCAGCACAACTAATAAAGCTAACCTCACTCCCGATCTGACATTTTCTCTCATAGTGATCTCTACATACCCAAATATCTTCCATCATTAAAAATATACGCTTAAGCTTTTAGTCGGAACCCAGGAAACACAACAGAGAGCTTTATCTGAAAGCTGACATTGTTATAACACATAACGTTATTGTCTCAAAAAAGTACACGTTAAAATAAGTAATATCTCATGTTTCTTCAAACCAGATTATTCTGGGAAAAGAAAAATACTGCGACTGTGGCGTAAACTGAGTTTCTGCTTGCTGTATTTCTACATCCTATGTTGCCGGATCCTACATGCCTAAAGCCAATATTACTTCAAGCGCGTTGTGAATTATTGAGTGATACTGCCGACGGGAGATACCGTATCTCGGTTCTTCTCAGTTTTTCAACTTCACAATCCCCCCTCACCTTCTCCCTCCTAAAAAAAATAAGCATTTTAAGACCGGATCGATTCGTCTGTATTTTTCTATCAGTCACCGTAACGGTTCACTTGTTTCTGCCATGCCCTTTTCATTTTCGTTTTCTCCAATTTCCAATACTTCCCTTTCGTTCTTATGCTCATAATTTTGCAAAACCTCTTGCATTTTTTAGTTTCTCTAGTTTGTAATACTTCTTTCATCTTTCATTCACTCCAATTTTGGTTTGTTTTCATTGTGCTCTTGTTTTCACCTCTCTGTCTTCCCGAATACCTTACGTTTTGATTCTCTCTCTCTCTCTCTCTCTCTCTCTCTCTCTCTCTCTCTCTCTCTCTCTCTCTCTCTCTCTCTCTCTCTCTCTCTCTCTCTCTCTCGCTCGCTCGCTCTGATCCTCGCCTGTTAAATACGTGTCCTTGCCGGGTACAGCCAAATTATACACCCGGGAAACACGACCCAAATATCATTACTGGAAGTGCCCCATTTAAATGCAAAGTCTGCCGTCTACTAACCAAAATATTTAGCATTCATTCATACCACACAGCACCCTGGGATATCCTCATCTCACCAATGCGCCCTCTGGCCTAGTTCACATACATGTATGTTATGTGAGTATATACATATATATAGTAATGTGAGGGATGATGGTGCAATAAAAGCAGGTAAATGCACGGACTTTACTGTTTTATATTTATGTATTACATTGATAATGTAATACACAAAATATTGTTTTTTCGTGTTTTGATGTGTGCGTTTCGCAAGGCGAGTGTGGCTACACTTAGCAGCATCACAATAGTGACAGCGATCATGAGTCTAAGCGATCCAACATGCAATTCAGTAAACCCGTTGGTACCCGGCTGTTTAGATCTCGAATATTTATTTATCTATTTGTAACCTGGTTTGGTAAACTAGGGTCGGTACCAACTAAAGTCGGTTTGCTAAATTTTACATTATTCCCGTTGCCAAGAACGTGTTGATTGATGGCACTGATGCTCATAATATCCGAAGACGGCCAGGTAACGACCTGTAGTGTGTGGTGATCTAGTCCCATGCGAACCACAACCCAGCGTATTTGCCTATAATTGCCCAATTTTCATCAACTTTTGTATGTGAATCCTAATTACCAGCATCGAATCGAAACAAACTGATTTCAGATACCGGCTGACTGGATTTTGTAGGAAGTGTCTAATAACTATCCGATGTTCCAGAGATACAGACCACCACACAACTCCCCTTCTCTTGCAGATATTTTATAAGAGTTCCGCATGTAACTTCATTCATGTAAGAAATTCAATCCCGCTTCCCCCCCCCCCCCCCCCTACGCGGGTTCAGATCTCGGCAATACTCTGGAAAGTGTACTAAAAAGAGCTTATTCGTGTATAATCAAGAATAAATTTAACGACGTAAAACGTAGTCAGATCATCCAACTTGAAGGAGAGACACGATAACGAGATAAATGTTCTTGGTCTCCACATTTCTCCAGTTATACTTGAGATAACGAGAGCTGGGATAGGAGACCAAGATCTGGGACAGGAGACCAAGAGTGGGCTTGTGAACCCTTCACGTTTTATGTATGTGAAAACGTGTAACCAAGAGTGGGACAGGAGAGGGAGGTGGCCGGCGTGGTGTACGACCAGCCCGGGTTGGTGGAGCCCCAACACCAACCAGCCGTCAGAACCTGTTGGATGCATATTCCACACGCTGGACCACTTCCGGTCACAATAACACGTGACTCGTTGATTTCATCCGTTGCTTTTCAGCTTTATAAGTCGCTTTAAATGGAACTGTACACTGTTTCAACTCAGTTTAAAAAAGCGAATCACTGATATATACTAGCATATATGCATATTTATATAGCTTCGGGACCATTTAAGCTTTACACATAATGTGTGATATTCTGGGTAATCCTGCCAGGCTCAAAGGATTGACGAAATAACTGTGCCCTATTTCCACGGGTGTAGTGGGGTATTGGGTATATATAGGTACCACCACCATCCAATACTGCCAACGTTATACTTGGAAGTGGGCATCATACTGGGCTGCCACCTGGCGGGCTTAGTTCGAACCCATAAGGGGGTTCGGGGGGGGTTGATCATTTGTGTTTCCTGTTGAACAATTGTAGCTTGTGAACCCTTCACGTTGTATGTATGTGAAAACGTGTAACCAGAGACAGAACATTAATATAAAATTCCATGACCCATTTCGTGCAGTTATTCAAAATTAAAATACATGAAATAAATGTGGCTAACATCTGACACACATGTTTAGGGCTACTCGCCTACGAATGCATGTAAGCAGATGTTTATTGTATTCATATTTTGTATATTGTTGAGGAGCTGGCAGAAACATGGGTTGGTATTACCGGCCATTTTAGAAGACAGATATCCATGTTGATGCTGCCAAATGTTGCCATTTCCGCGTCAACATCTCCCTCATATCCTCCTGTAATCCTACCTCATATTCTATCCACTTTATCTTGAATCATTGTCTCCTCTCTATTTCTTAAGACTCCTCCTGATTTTTATATAAGCGGCGTCTCTTCTTCCCTCCTCCTCCTTCTTCTCTCATCATCCTCCACTAGTCCTTCTCTTCCCCCTCTACTTCCAACCATCCCACTCCTTTCCTCTCTATCCCAAACCATCCTCCTCTTCCCTACTTCAATTCCCCCCCCCTCCCTCCCTCTCCAGGTTTCCAAGGTCTTCATATTTGTTTTGCAGGAATTTATATTCTATATTTATGTCTCCATCTCTTTCCTTTAATTGCTCTACATCATTCCTTATTTTTCCTTTTCACTTAACTTGTCCTACACAATTTCCTCTTTATCCTCCTCCTAAACCCTTTTCCAGTCCATTTTCCCCTGCCGGCTTCCCCTCTCTTCAATCCGCAGTCTCGTTCTTCTCCTCCAGACCTACCTCCACTACCTCTACCTCTCAAGGTCTATTTGTCCTTCTCCAGTTCCCTGTCCTAGTACACATCCAGTTATTTATCCTTCTCCAGTTCCCTGTCCTAGTACACATCCAGTTATTTGTCCTTCTCCAGTTCCCTGTCCTAGTACACATCCAGTTATTTATCCTTCTCCAGTTCCCTGTCCTAGTACACATCCAGTTCTCTCTCTCCTCCAGTTCACTCTGCACGTCTCCCGCTCTCCCTCCTCCCCTTGCTCCGGGTATTGTTGCACGGTTGAGTCTAGCAACACCTTGACAAATGACCGCGGGACGCCTCAAGGAAGTTTGCTGTTCTGGCAAGTCGTTAATCACCTGTTGTGTCTTTTGGGCTTTTCCCATAACAACATTAATTGTTCCATTGGTAACTGTATCGGTAATTGGCTGTTCAAAACACGATTGATATTTGTAGATCTCAAGTGTCTGCTGTATGTATCTTATCGGTATTTCAGTACTTGAACCAATGCTTAGGGGTGTTTGAATTATTATTAATTTATTCGATAATTATGAAAATTATGATTTCAAATACTTCCATTTACAGATATATTTTACAAGCTAACGAACTGAAAATTTGTCACCGGGGAAAAAAAAACAATATTTACGCTTATAGGAGATGTAAGACGCCCTCAAAAAATTGATATCTATTGCAATAATGACGCAAAACCGAATATATTAACACGCGCAAAATACCGTTATACACGAGGACAGTTTTCAGTTTCACAGGTAGAAGGAAAATACGATCTTTCAGCAGGAAAATTTTTGAGGTTGCGGCGTGCAGCATAATCTATCAGTGACGAACATTACCCTCCATAAATCACAGTATAATTGCCCTCACAAAATGGTTACTACCGGCAGCCCTCAAGTTGGAATCATAACAGTGGTGCTGTGCGCAAGAAAAATGATCCTGATTTTATTAATCGCCAAATTCAGAAAAAAAATCTAGCTGCCTTGTTCACCAAATGGGGAATTTTCCTGTAACTCTCACCCGGATTCCCCACCCCGTGATACACCATCTCCCTGCCACCCCACCCTCCATCTTTGCATCATCTATATATATCTAATTCCTCTTTCTAAGCCTCCTCTCTTCTCCAATCAATCATTTTCTCTTTTCCAATCCTCCCTCTTTATCGTCCAGTCCCCTTTCTCTCTCTCTCTCTCTCTATCTCTCGTGCATGCACCCACCGAGATGTTAGCAAAGGGAGACATCAAACATGGCCAAATTAACTGGAAGAATTAAACTCTATTATTTGTTTAATAAAAGAGACGCCATGAGAAGTTGCAGTTAGGAATTTGGTACACAAATAAATCACAGAAATCTTCTAAAAAAAAAATCAGCTTAAGACCCCACAAAATGAAACTAGAATTGAAGTGACTGTCATAGACTCCTCACACATATTAGTGAATGATGATGATAGCAAAACACAAGGGGGGTTATAGGGTAAGAGGCAGAACCCACGCACTAGAGCTCAACCCCTGAGCGCGCGCACACACACACACACACACACACACACACACACACACACACACACACACACACACACACACACACAGATACATACACATCTCTTTCAGTTTACCGCCAGTATCTTCCGCTTGCTTCCTTGACTACAAGAAGCTGGTGGGGTGTGGTCGTCGCCCCGTCGTGCTGAGGTTGTCGTACGGGCCGATGACATGACACTTCCCATACACTCACCTCGTTAAGAGGTGAAGAGACAGGAAGCTGTGAGGTGAGAAACAGAAGGAAGTGCAGGATCACCAAAAGAAGGAGGGAGGAGTACCTGGGGCGGGGGGGGTGGGGTGGGGGGGGGGGAGGGGTAGAAATAGCCTAAGCTACTCCATCCCTTTGAGATGCATTCCTTTCTTGTCTCAATAAACATAATTGAACTTGGGAGGGGTACGGAGGAACAAGAACAGGGAAATGAGGAAAAACAGGAAGTGCAAAGAAGAGAATGATGATGAATGAAAATGAACCCATGATAAAGAGTCAGGATAAGGAGGATAAACGCCCCGGGGAGACAAGAAATAGGAGTATGGGAACCTGCTGAGATTTGTCTCCGTCCCCGTCCCACCCCCAACGAGGAGCGACGCACCTCATTACGTATTCATGGACCTGGATATCTGTCAACCGGCACGAGTTTACATGATAACAAATCGGGAAATCGGGTAGACACAGAGGATTTGCAGCAGGTCGAACTGCGTGTTTACAACGCGCTCACGTGAGAACGAGTGGGAGATGCGAGACGTGAGAGATGTCACCACGGTGAAGGAGATTTACATCATAGAAGCTGTAACCCACTTGACCACTCCCATGGTCATCACCCACACCCATGGTCATCCCCAACACCCACGGTCATCACCCACTCCTACAGCCACCAACCGTTCCAGCACCAACGAAGAAGAGGAAGGCAAAGAATGTGGAGAAAGACTGCCGGAAAGTTTAAAAATTAACTTGACTTCCCTCTTCCCCACCTCAGGACGTCAGCAGAAGTTGCCAAACCAGTCAACAGAGGTCTTTACTGCCCGTGTATACCAGGGAGCTCCTCATAGTTTAGCCTTATGTAAGGTGTTAACGTCAAAGTCACTCTAACCTTATTTTTTATCTAGTGGTAAACCCTATTTTTTTATCTTTTTATCTTTATCTATTTTATCTAAAAAGCACGAGGGATATTTGTGTATATCACGCGTATATTATATATATAAGAAGTATATATTATACTTCTGTATCACGCGGAGAAAGACGTGTCAAATAATTATATTCATAATATTATAAAGTGTGTTGGACCGGTAGACAGGGAGCTCATACAACACACATAATACATCAACTGCGACAATAGAGAGCTGCCAGATATTTGGAAAACGGCAATTGGTGTGCCTATATATTCGAAAGGAGTCAGGTAGAAAGTGCTAAATGAGTGACTAGTGTCTTTGGCATGCATACATTGCAAGGCACGAGAGATAATAATGAGGACGAAACTAGTGAAACACTCAGAAAATATTAACCACGTTTACCAAGATACAACGTTCACTGCAGACGATGAGTCACAATAACGTGGCAGAAGATGTGATGATTCAAGTTGTATGTGATGAAGTCTCCGTGGTGTAGTGGTAAGACACTCGCCTGGCGTTCCGCGAGCGCTTTGTCATGGGTTCGTATCCTGGCCGGAAGGATTTACTTAGCCTTATCTGCAGCCTTATCCTTAACTGCAGCCTCTGTTCAACTCAACAGTAAAATGAGTACTTGGTTGTAAAAAGTATTCTTCGCGGCGGGGATCGTATTCCAGGGACCTGCCCGAAACGCTACGCGTAATAGTGGCTGTACAAGAATGTAACAACTCTTGTATATATCTCAAAAAAATGTGAATACGACTTGATAATGATCAAAGGACGAACCGAAACGTTGTCGTTTCTTCATTTTCTGGTGTATGGTTTGGTCACCCACGTTCACTCCCTGAACGGAAGTCCTGCCTAACAGACTTGAGAGAGACCGAGATAAGAAAACACCTTTTGAAACTCCGGAGCCGGTCGGCCGAGCGGACAGCACGCTGGACTTGTGATCCTGTGGTCCTGGGTTCGATCCCAGGCGCCGACGAGAAACAATAACTGGATCATACATAACTGGATAAGAGACGGGAAAGAGAAGACATGACTGCGACATCTATGATCCTTTATGGTATTAACAAATTAGGTAAGTACGAAATGCTTACCAGGTGCACCAGGAGAACGAAAGAATATATATGGAAGCTAGAGACACAGAAGAAGTATAGGCTTATGTATAAACCTACAATATTTTATTATATAAAATTTATATTTCACAAGAAAAACCGTTATTATGATGAAACTGTACAGGCAGCCTTCACTATAGTGTATAACGGTGAAGGGCTACTGTGCCGGCAGCCTTCACTATAGTGTATAACGGTGAAGGGCTACTGTGCCGGCAGCCCTCACCACAGTGTATAACGGTGAGGGGCTACTGTGCCGGCAGCCCTCACCACAGTGTATAACGGTGAGGGGCTACTGTGCCGGCAGCCTTCACTATAGTGTATAACGGTGAAGGGCTACTGTGCCGGCAGCCCTCACCACAGTGTATAACGGTGAAGGGCTACTGTGCCGGCAGCCCTCACCACAGTGTATAACGGTGAGGGGCTACTGTGCCGGCAGCCCTCACCATAGTGTATAACGGTGAAGGGCTACTGTGCTGGTAGCCCTCACCATAGTGTATAACGGTGAAGGGCTACTGTGCCGGCGGCCCTCACCACAGTGTATAACGGTGAAGGGCTACTGTGCCGGCAGCCCTCACCACAGTGTATAACGGTGAGGGGCTACTGTGCCGGCAGCCCTCACCATAGTGTATAACGGTGAGGGGCTACTATGCTGGCAGCCCTCACCATAGTGTATAACGGTGAGGGGCTACTGTCCTGGCAGCCCTCACCATAGTGTATAACGGTGAGGGGCTACTGTGCCGGCAGCCCTCACCAGTGTATAACGGTGAGGGGCTACTGTGCTGGCAGCCCTCACCATAGTGTATAACGGTGTGGGGCTACTGTGCTGGCAGCCCTCACCATAGTGTATAACGGTGAGGGGCTACTGTCCTGGCAGCCCTCACCATAGTGTATAACGGTGAGGGGCTACTGTGCTGGCAGCCCTCACCATAGTGTATAACGGTGTGGGGCTACTGTGCTGGCAGCCCTCACCATAGTGTATAACGGTGAAGGGCTACTGTGCCGGCAGCCCTCACCATAGTGTATAACGGTGAAGGGCAACTGTGCCGGCAGCCCTCACCATAGTGTATAACGGTGAGGGGCAACTGTGCCGGCAGCCCTCACCATAGTGTATAACGGTGAGGGGCTACTGTGCCGGCAGCCCTCACCATAGTGTATAACGGTGAGGGGCTACTGTGCCGGCAGCCCTCACCATAGTGTATAACGGTGAAGGGCTACTGTGCCGGCAGCCCTCACCATAGTGTATAACGGTGAAGGGCTACTGTGCCGGCAGCCCTCACCATAGTGTATAACGGTGAAGGGCTACTGTGCCGGCAGCCCTCACCATAGTGTATAACGGTGAGGGGCTACTGTGCCGGCAGCCCTCACCATAGTGTATAACGGTGAAGGGCTACTGTGCCGGCAGCCCTCACCATAGTGTATAACGGTGAAGGGCTACTGTGCCGGCAGCCCTCACCATAGTGTATAACGGTGAGGGGCTACTGTGCCGGCAGCCCTCACCATAGTGTATAACGGTGAAGGGCTACTGTGCCGGCAGCCCTCACCATAGTGTATAACGGTGAGGGGCTACTGTGCCGGCAGCCCTCACCATAGTGTATAACGGTGAGGGGCTACTGTGCCGGCAGCCCTCACCATAGTGTATAACGGTGAAGGGCTACTGTGCCGGCAGCCCTCACCATAGTGTATAACGGTGAGGGGCTACTGTGCCGGCAGCCCTCACCATAGTGTATAACGGTGAGGGGCTACTGTGCCGGCAGCCCTCACCATAGTGTATAACGGTGAAGGGCTACTGTGCCGGCAGCCCTCACCATAGTGTATAACGGTGAAGGGCTACTGTGCCGGCAGCCCTCACCATAGTGTATAACGGTGAGGGGCTACTGTGCCGGCAGCCCTCACCATAGTGTATAACGGTGAAGGGCTACTGTGCCGGCAGCCCTCACCATAGTGTATAACGGTGAGGGGCTACTGTGCCGGCAGCCCTCACCATAGTGTATAACGGTGAGGGGCTACTGTGCCGGCAGCCCTCACCATAGTGTATAACGGTAAGGGGCTACTGTGCCGGCAGCCCTCACCATAGTGTATAACGGTGAAGGGCTACTGTGCCGGCAGCCTTCACCATAGTGTATAACGCTGAAGGGCTACTGTGCCGGCAGCCCTCACCATAGTGTATAACGGTGAAGGGCTACTGTGCCGGCAGCCCTCACCATAGTGTATAACGGTGAGGGGCTACTGTGCCGGCAGCCCTCACCATAGTGTATAACGGTGAGGGGCTACTGTGCCGGCAGCCCTCACCATAGTGTATAACGGTGAGGGGCTACTGTGCCGGCAGCCCTCACCACAGTGTATAACGGTGAGGGGCTACTGTGCCGGCAGCCCTCACCACAGTGTATAACGGTGAGGGGCTACTGTGCCGGCAGCCCTCACCACAGTGTATAACGGTGAGGGGCTACTGTGCCGGCAGCCCTCACCACAGTGTATAACGGTGAGGGGCTACTGTGCCGGCAGCCCTCACCACAGTGTATAACGGTGAGGGGCTACTGTGCCGGCAGCCCTCACCACAGTGTATAACGGTGAGGGGCTACTGTGCCGGCAGCCCTCACCATAGTGTATAACGGTGAGGGGCTACTGTGCCGGCAGCCCTCACCACAGTGTATAACGGTGAGGGGCTACTGTGCCGGCAGCCCTCACCATAGTGTATAACGGTGAGGGGCTACTGTGCCGGCAGCCCTCACCATAGTGTATTACGGTGAGGGGCTACTGTGCCGGCAGCCCTCACCACAGTGTATAACGGTGAGGGGCTACTGTGCCGGCAGCCCTCACCACAGTGTATAACGGTGAGGGGCTACTGTGCCGGCAGCCCTCACCACAGTGTATAACGGTGAGGGGCTACTGTGCCGGCAGCCCTCACCACAGTGTATAACGGTGAGGGGCTACTGTGCCGGCAGCCCTCACCACAGTGTATAACGGTGAGGGGCTACTGTGCCGGCAGCCCTCACCACAGTGTATAACGGTGAGGGGCTACTGTGCCGGCAGCCCTCACCACAGTGTATAACGGTGAGGGGCTACTGTGCCGGCAGCCCTCACCATAGTGTATAACGGTGAGGGGCTACTGTGCCGGCAGCCCTCACCACAGTGTATAACGGTGAGGGGCTACTGTGCCGGCAGCCCTCACCACAGTGTATAACGGTGAGGGGCTACTGTGCCGGCAGCCCTCACCACAGTGTATAACGGTGAGGGGCTACTGTGCCGGCAGCCCTCACCACAGTGTATAACGGTGAGGGGCTACTGTGCCGGCAGCCCTCACCATAGTGTATAACGGTGAGGGGCTTACTGTGCCGGCAGCCCTCACCATAGTGTATAACGGTGAGGGGCTACTGTGCCGGCAGCCCTCACCATAGTGTATAACGGTGAGGGGCTACTGTGCCGGCAGCCCTCACCATAGTGTATAACGGTGAGGGGCTACTGTGCCGGCAGCCCTCACCATAGTGTATAACGGTGAGGGGCTACTGTGCCGGCAGCCCTCACCATAGTGTTATAACGGTGAGGGGCTACTGTGCCGGCAGCCCTCACCATAGTGTATAACGGTGAAGGGCTACTGTGCCGGCAGCCCCTCACCATAAACCAACATGAAAAACACAAAGCACTAATTTGTATTCATTTTTTCTCGTTTGTTATTACAGTGATTTAATGGTCTCAGGGAGCTGGGGGGTAGAGAGAGCTGGGAGAGTAGAGAGCTGGGGGGTAGAGAGAGCTGGGAGAGTAGAGAGCTGGGAGAGTAGAGAGCTGGGAGAGTAGAGAGCTGGGAGAGTAGAGAGCTGGGGAGTAGAGAGCTGGGAGAGTAGAGAGCTGGGAGAGTAGAGAGCTGGGAGAGTAGAGAGCTGGGAGAGTAGAGAGCTGGGGGAGAGAGAGAGAGAGAGAGAGAGAGAGAGAGAGAGAGAGAGAGAGAGAGAGAGAGAGAGAGAGAGAGAGAGAGAGAGAGAGAGAGAGAGTGAGAGAGAGAGAGAGAGAGAGAGAGAGAGAGAGAGAGAGAGAGAGAGAGAGAGAGAGAGAGAGAGAGGGAGAGAGAGAGAGAGAGAGAGAGAGAGAGAGAGAGAGAGAGAGAGAGAGAGAGAGAGAGAGAGAGAGAGAGCTGGGATAACACAGCAAATTAGCCCAACACACTCAGCTGGAGGATTTTAACGCACCATCGTTGGATAGTTTAATCTCGTAATGGAGTGGATTGTACCATTTTAAGAGGAATATTGCATTTATATCTCAACTTAATTATTTATATTAAAACATTTATGTGTCCCCCAGAGGAGGAGCTTTTTACAAAGTGCAGTGTAAATCCCGTAAATAAAATTCAGCACTGGGGAAAGTTAACATGCTAAATTGGACGCATCAGGCTTGTTAAAATGGGGGGAAATCTTGTTTCTGTGTTCTATGCTTCTAAGGGAGCCGGTCGGCCGAGCGGACAGCACGCTGGACTTGTGATCCTGTGGTCCGGGGGTTCGAGCCCGGGCGCCGGCGAGAAACAATGGGCAGAATTTCTTTCATCCTCTGGCCCTGTTACCTAGCAGTAAAATAGGTACCTGGGTGTTAGTCAGCTGTCACGGGCTGCTTCCTGGGGGTGGAGGCCTGGTCGAGGACCGGGCCGCGGGGACACTAAAGCCCCGAAATCATCTCAAGATAACATCTCAAGATCTCAAGTTGTTATATTTCATGTGTTAAGTTTGATGAGGGAAAGAAGGGAGAAAATAGAAATAGGGAAAAGTCCCAACAAATACAACTAGAGGTGATGCACTATCAATATCTATAATTAAACACTATATATATATATATATAATTCAACCCATCCCTCTGCTTAGATAGTAATATTTGTAACTATGTGCACCATTGTACAAACATTGACGTATTAAGCAATTTGACAGTAGAATTTGGAACTATTCACATGAAGGTTGTAGTAAATAGATGGCTCCTGATTCATATTAAAATAAAAAGGCTCACAAGAATTAGTTTCTAGAGACAGGGTTCAGATAACAGCTCTTAGCCTGCAGTTTATTAGGAAATTTAGCACAATTCATTATGAATCCCAGTCATAGTTAAACAGAGTAATGAGAGAGAGAAGAGAGAGAGAGAGAGAGAGAGAGAGAGAGAGAGAGAGAGAGAGAGAGAGTAATGAGAGAGAGAGAGAGAGAGAGAGAGAGAGAGAGAGAGAGAGAGAGAGAGAGAGAGAGAGAGAGAGAGAGAGAGAGAGAGAGAGAGAGAGAGAGAGAGAGAGAGAGTAATGAGAGAGAGAGAGAGTAATGAGAGAGAGAGAGAGAGAGAGAGAGAGAGAGAGAGAGAGAGAGAGAGAGAGAGAGAGAGAGAGAGAGAGAGAGAGAGAGAGAGAGAGAGAGAGAGAGAGTAATGAGAGAGAGAGTAATGAGAGAGAGTAATGAGAGAGAGAGAGAGAGAGAGAGAGAGAGAGAGAGAGAGAGAGAGAGAGAGAGAGAGAGAGAGAGAGAGAGAGAGAGAGAGAGAGAGAGAGAGAGAGAGAGAGAGAGAGAGAGAGAGAGTGTTTCACCAGTAACCGGCTCATAAAAAGAGCATCCATGAAAGACGAGTTATTGCCCCTCTGTCTCCATCATGCCATCATGATGTAGGCGCCATCATACCAGCCTACATCATGCCAGCTTACATCATGCCAGTCTCCATCATGATATCCTACATCATACCAGTTTCCCATCATGCCTACCTCCATCATGCCAGCCTACATCATACCAGTTTCCATCATGCCAATCTCTAACAATCCTTCCTCTATCATACTAACCCTTAACATGCTGCCCGTGAACATTCCTGCAGCTATCATGCCTGCCAGCTATCATGCCTGCCGTAATCATGCAGCAGGTCTTGTAGCCAGTGGGCCTCGGGGAATTACAGTGTAGTTTTAGTTACCCCAATGTGACCTAAACCTTGATGTGCACACACGGACTCTCAGGTAGGAATCATGATATTTGACAGTCAAGGCAGGGCCCAGGAGCTGAAGTTCTGCTCCTTCAAAATATGTTACACAGGTACTGCTACGTTCGTTCTCATGCAAACACACGCTCTCTACCACTCTACTCAACCAGTGACAAGCATTAACCACCATGCTCTGTACACACTTGAGAATGTGACAAACACAATTTTGTCCCCATTCCCTTAGAGACACTTGGTGCCTGGGGTAAAAGTGCTGCTAGCTTTTTGAAGGAGTTGGGGTCTAAGCTAATCGAAACAACTAGAGACCCTAGAGCTGCCAGTTTTCTTTTTCAGCGCCTTAGTGTGGCAATCCAGAGAGGAAATGCTCACTGCATCCATGGTTCCTGCCCGCCATCTGAGGAGCTGGAGGAGCTATTCAACTTGTGACAAGCAGCCTTGTACCCTGCATGTAATCAATATTGTAACTTTTTTTGTGTAATGACATTTTCAAATAAAGTTAAATAAATAAAAAAAAATAAAAAATATAAATGCATTGTATATATATTCAATTATATATATGAGAGAGAGCGAGCAACCCACATGATCCAATAACCCCAAGAGAGAGAATTAACGTTTCGTAACAATAATTCAGAGCGGTAAAGTCTCCCAATAATTTCCAAACTACCTAAGTCTGCCACTTAGGAAAGCGACAGGTGCCGGTTAGCGAGTTGGTGACATAATTAGCAGTATGCGTCTTGTCCAACTTCGGTAACTTGAGCTGTGAGAGAAAATATTTCACCATGTTAGCGTTTCCCGAGTCCTAGACGTCAGGGAGATGAGTCTAGTGCCGAATGGATGAGACATTCTAGGAAGATTACTAATATGTGAGGCATTCTTAAAATATTAGTAATAGATGGGATATTCAAGGAAGATTAGTAATGGATGAGACAGTCTAAAAAGATTACCAAT
Source organism: Procambarus clarkii (assembly GCF_040958095.1). Lineage (NCBI taxonomy): Eukaryota > Metazoa > Arthropoda > Malacostraca > Decapoda > Cambaridae > Procambarus > Procambarus clarkii. The sequence continues at coordinate 14,344,521 of NC_091158.1, forward strand.
GACTTCGGTGTTTGGAGTAAAAGGACCAAGGGATTTCTTGCGGATTTAGGTTCTAGGCTCGTCGAGTCAACAACAGGCTAAAGAGCTGCTAGCTATCTTTTCCAGCACCTCAGTGTTATAATACAGAGGGAAATCAAACACTCCATTCTTGGGGTCTTTCCAGCATCCGAGGAGCTTGTGGAGATCTATAACCTCTGACACATATACTGTATATTTTATGTATTCAGTTTTGAAACTAAGCTAAGCTCAAACTAAGTAATGAAGTGTTAAATAAAATGAGACGTAAATGGAGGTGGTACAAGGTGATATATAAGTACGCACGTAAGAGTCTCACAAGGCTACCCTGGGTGCCGTATATTTTCATCTCTCACAAGAGGGGTCTGTATTGAAGTTAGGTGTTTTAAGGTGCTACAGCCACAGTAAGAATAGCAGAAAGTATCTGTTAATTTTTCCCAACATCAGCGGATAATCTCGTATATTACTATAAGAGAAATGCTGATTTTAAAATGTTTGTTTTCAAAATATTTAGCCGGGAGTAGCTGCCGGCCAGTGCCAAAACTGTCATGGGGACATGTGGCTGAAACATGCTCTTTCCTTCAAGAATTTTGGCGACGCCGACCAGACCATGATGGGTAAGTACACCACGTGTAAATCAGAGTGCAAAGCTGGGAGTAAAGATATCCCAAACCTCCAGCCTCCAATCTTGGACATTCAGACATTTCCATTTATAGATATAGATATATAGTATCCTCGAGTTATTAATACCCTGAAACAAGAGATGTCATACAATCCTTTTGACGTATACACCAATATCTCGATTCATTTCAGATGGAACGGCTTCTATCCCTCTTCTTCCCTTCCAGTGGCGCCCCTCGTAACATTACTGTGGGAGAGACGGTTGAGATGGGAAATGGTGTGTGTAGTTCGCCTGAGTGGCGGCTGTTGTAGCTGCTGCTGCTGCTGATATTGATGCACAGAAACACACGTCCACATATGCATCCAACACACACACACACACACACACACACACACACACACATACATACACACACACACACACACGCTTTAGTGTCAGAGTGGTTGACAAATGGAATGCATTAGGAAGTGATGTGGTGGAGGCTGACTCCATACACAGTTTCAAGTGTAGATATGACAGAGCCCGATAGGCTCATGAATCTGTACACCTGTTGATTGACGGTTGAGAGGCGGGACCAAAGAGCCAGAGCTCAACCCCCGCAAACACAACTAGGTGAGTACAACTAGGTGAGTACACACACACACACACACACACGGACACGCACACCAGCAGCCACCGCTTGCCAGCTCTGCTCTTCTCCACCCCTGTTGTAATTAGTCACTCTATTCATTACCCGTTCTCTCTCGCTCTCCCCCTCCTCTCTCTCACACTCTCCTTCGCTAACTTTCTCAATCATTCAATCCTATTTTTCACACTCACAATATGGTACTGGTTGCCTGCTTTCCCTCCTTTTACTGTCCATACTTTCTCTCTTTCATCTTTCTCTCTCTCTCTTCTTTCCTCCTTTCTTCTCAAACTTTTCTTCAAGAGTGGCTCGCGTGACAACTCATGAGGTTATACGCCTTAAAACGAGTTTAGTGATCACAAAGGACAGTTTTATTATTATTGTTATTGTGTTTAGTTATTATTGCGAGCCTGTGGTGAGATATCCCAGCCACATATACAGAACCAGATGGCGAGACGAAAGAGAGAGAGAGAGAGAGAGAGAGAAAGGACATCGCGTGGGAGAATTTGACGTATCATAACACATAGTTGTCAAAGCTTCCCTACCAGTACACCTTTCCACCAAGACGTTCTGACACCAACAACCTCTGGAAAAGGAGCTACAGTCTCCTTTTCCAGACTGTAGCTCCTATGACAGGAACTATCGCTAAATCCCCGTAGTTTACCTGTAGTCAGTTTCGAGAGCTCTTTTATTATCAAAGTCCGGTCGTGGACCAGGTTTGCCTTGTGATACCTCGATCAGCCAGGCTGTTGTTTACACCGCTGCATATAGGTCCAAATATCAATTACAACCCGGTTGATCCACCACTTCCTCCACCAATTTGTCAAATTTTCTGTGTGAAATTTCCATTTTTGTTCTGGCAATATTTCTTACGTTTTAATGGAAGATGGCTGACGAGGCTCGGGCCTCAGATAGTCATATGTGGTCTCGGGTTGTTACCGAGGCACCTCTACTCTTAGGTAAATCATTGCGTACAATATTCGATGGTAAAGAAAGGAGTAAGAACGTCGACAAGTTACAGACCGTGTTCCAGTTATTCTGACCAATGGGCATGCTGTTTGTTAGTTTCGCGGGTGTCTTTTGGTTAGTATCCATAATTAGCATCCATAATTGGTTAGCATGCATAATTAATTAGACTCCATAATTGGTTAGTATCCATAATTAGTTAGCATCCATAAATCGTTAGCATCCATAATTAGTTAGCATCCATAATTGGTTAGTATCCATAAATAGTTAGCATCCATAATTGGTTAGTATTCATAATTAGTTAGCATCCAGAATTGGTTAGCAGATGCACATAGCAGTAACAACGGGATTTATACTATTACCTTTGAACTAAATACATACCACTTAACACTAGCAGTTTGCACTGGACATGTCAGAACTAATATTCTCTGACGTAATTAGACCTTTATTTTATTTATCTGCCGCGTTCAACTATTATTTCCCATACAAAATATGCCGAATCTTATCAATTTCTCTTAAACACCTTCTAATATTAATAGCACTTCTCCCACGGTGGAGAAGATTAGGTCCACCGAAGACCCGGATGACAGATGCAGCTTCTTTTCAACCCTTGAGATATGGGACGAAGTCTTCCATCCTTTAAGGAAAATCCTAATGGTCCTATTGGGCCACAGAGCTATTCCCTTCCTGTTGTATTGTTGCTGATGGGGATTTTAATCGACCCGGAATTTTATATCAAATATAATAAATGCAAATTTGTGTTAATATGGAACAACTGATGTTTTGGTGCTGGGATAAATGAATTAATCGCTATTCAACAGTCCACCTTCATTTTTATTTCCACTTTTAACTTTCTACACTGCTGCCTAATAATGTAATCATTACTATTATTGCTCCATCTGGCATCAATCCCCCCCCCCTCCCCTACTCTTCAACTCCACCAACCACACTCAACTCCAAACCTCTCACCTTCCCTCAACACCTGCCAGCACCTCATCCACCCCCCACCCCCCGCCCCCTCTTCCCTCCCCCTTAATACTTTCTTAGCTGACGATGTTTGTAGCCCCTCAGGGAGCGGGTCCTTCTTCGCCCCCTCCAAAAGGCTCTATAATTAAGTTTGGTGCTCGTCCGCTGGCCTCTATGACCAGGTTATACCAGTCTCCCCTCATGATCATGTTATACCCAGGTTATACCAGTCTCCCCTCATTCCCAGGTTATACCAGTCTCCCCTCATGATCAGGTTATTCCCAGGTTATACCAGTCTCCCCTCATGATCAGGTTATACCCAGGTTATACCAGTCTCCCCTTATTCCCAGGTTATACCAGTCTCCCCTCATGCCCAGGCTAAGTTTTCTGAATTCATAACCTCCTCTTTGTGTGTTTGCGTGCCATTCTGTTTATTTAATAATTTGAATTGAAGCGAGCATACACAACAATATACGATGAGGACATAATAATACTTCAGAATACAGAACCAACTGAGGTCAGTCTGGGATATGTATTTTAATAGTTAAGAATGGAAACGAGAAGTGATAGAATGGAGCCCCCTGTCATCCCAATCTCGTTATATATATATATATATATATATATATATATATATATATATATATATATACACACACACACAGGTTGACAGGGGCTCCATTCTATCAGTTCTCGTTTCCATTCTTAACTCTATTAAAATACATATCACTGACCTCAGTTCGTCAGCAACAACAAAGACAGCAGCAGTAACAACAATGACCAACAACAAAGACAACAAGTCATCTCTGACCAAGCTACTCACCACTCACCTGAGTGACTGTCTTAAGAACATTAATATTCCAGCACCATGAATCCAGACCACTAAGTCTGCATTAACCCCCCCCCCCCAGTTCTCTCCAATTTGCACTTTATGAAGTGAGTAATGCTCGTATAAGTTACTTATAACTGCCAGCCCACAGACTAAGTTGCATAAAGTTGACACACACACTTTGATACACATGTCATGATACTTGATGGTATTGTTATCATCATCATCATTGCCAGTGATGATGTTATCATTATATTCACCTTCAGCCTCCTTTATCAGTGTTTTCATAATTATTATCATAAATTTTCACCATCTTAACAGTCAAATATTTTTTATCACTGGATTCATCAACACTTTTAATCGTTTTCCAAAGTCACACCACTACCATCATCACGTTCATTTTCACCTCCACCACTTTCACCATCACGTTCAGGATTCATCACTTATCACCACTTTCTCAATCATCACCATCTTTATCGTTGGTGTCATGACCGTCTTCACCATCATCTTTATCATTACCGAGACTGAGGTAGAAATAAAATACCAAAATATTCAGGTCATTCAACACAAAACAAGCATCATTCTAAATATGAGTTCGTCACACATCCTCGACCAGTTTAGATTATGTGTCACAACTTGTGTTAAAACAAACACGTTGTGACGTTGTGACACAATCTCATTATAACTTTACAACACACCCACAAATTTCGTTCGAAAATACGGGTATAAATAAAATTTCTTTCAGAAATAAAATAAACTAGAATCGACGTGGACACACACACACACACACACACACACACACACACACACACACACACACACACACACACAGCACAAGACGAAGCTGGAAAAAGTCCAAAGGTATGCCACTAGACTAGTCCCAGAACTAAGAGGCATGAGTTACGAGGAAAGGCTGCGGGAAATGCACCTTACGACACTGGAAGACAGAAGAGTAAGGGGAGACATGATCACAACCTACAAAATATCAGAGGAATCGACTGGGTAAACAAGGATGAGCTATTCAACACTGGTGGGACGCGAACAAGGGGACACAGGTGGAAACTGAGTACCCACATGAGCCACAGAGACGTTAGAAGGAACTTTTTCAGTGTCAGAGTAGTTAACGGATGGAATGCATTAGGCAGTGATGTGGTGGAGGCTGACTCCATACACAGTTTTAAATGTAGATATGATAGAGCCCAGTAGACTCAGGAATCTGTACACCAGTTGATTGACAGTTCAGAGGCGGGACCAAAGAGCCAAAGCTCAACCCCCGCAAGCACAAATAGGTGAATACAAATAGGTGAGGTGAGTACAAACACACACACTGGAACGTCGCCTTAGAGTGCCCTCCATCTACGGTACAATTTTCTTCCAGTGCCAGAACGAATATACACATCCGTCCAAATCCACATCCAACCGTGAAATTCTGAAATTAAACCTTAGAACACTCCACACTCTGTAACCCGAGGGGCCCCGCCAGCGTTTCTGCAGTGTGGTTCTGGTCAAAACTTGGTTCAGGAACGTTTGGTATTCTCAGGGCGGGCATGTGTAGTTGACATCCTAACAGGCCCAAACTTCCTTCACAATGAGGCTAGAGGGGTCTAAAGTTAGACTCACGTGATGCCAACTTCCAGCATGCTAAACAATGGTAGCCCGGAGTTATTGCTGGACCTGTGTGTGTGTGTGTGTGCGTGTGTGTGTGTGTGTGTGTGTGTGTGTGTGTGTGTGTGTGTGTGTGTGTGTGTGTGTGTGTGTGTGTGTGTGTGTGTGTGTGTGTGTGTGTGAGTGTGTGTTTGTGTGTGTGTGTGTGTGTGCGTGTGTGTGTGCGTGCGTGTGTGTGTGCGTGTGTGTGCGTGTGTGTGTGTGCGTGTGTGTGTGTGTGTGTGTGTGTGTGTGTGTGTGTGTGTGTGTGTGTGTGTGTGTGTGTGTGTGTGTGTGTGTGTGTGTGTTACAGGGTTGAGAACTAGCTACTAAGCCTCGCCTTTCCAACTTCTGGATAATCAGTGTAACGAGTCATTCCTTAGGTTTCTCGTTGAATTTTTATTGTTAAATACATATTTAGACTAGTCATAACTGTCTCTCGTATCCCATCCCCTTTGTTTTCGCTACTGTTCTTCCTGATATCTCTCCGACTCCCTTAACTTCCTCTCGTGACATTTTACATACTGTATCTCATTTCAAATACCTACTGTAAAACAGTTTGACAAAGAATTTGTCAAACTTTTGTACATTTTGCTCAGGAGTCCTACAGCCATGACTCTTGGTACACTACTATGCTGTTCCAGGGACTACGAGGCTCTGGTCTTCGATACGGGGACGACTACGCTGACTTTCAAGCGGTGAAGTAGGTTACCTGGTAGATACCTGGTTGATGGGGTTCTGGGAGTTCTTCTACTCCCCAAGCCCGGCCCGAGGCCAGGCTTGACTTGTAGTTTGGTCCATCAGGCTGTTGCTTGGAGCGGCCCGCAGGCCCACATACCCACCACAGCCCGGTTGGTCCGGCACTCCTTGGAGGAATAAATCTAGTTTCCTCTTGAAGATGTCCACGGTTGTTCCGGCATTTATTAAAGGTATTTAAGGTAGTGGTGGCAGGGATAGTGGATGCATTAGAGGCAGTGGTAGTGATGTTGCCAATGATGGCAGGGACGACACCTTGAGACGTGCTGGTAGAAGAACAAGAAGTTACCATAAAGTGACAGAGGAAATAAGATCAATACGAGCACAGGTGGTGCGGCTGCCATAACAAAGAGAAAACCCCTCATCTAAACAGCTCCCTTCCGTCCTTCCCCTCTCCACTTCTCCTGACTCTTCAGCCTCCCTCTCTCCACCTCTTCAATCACCCTCCACCTATATAATATCGTTTGGTCCCTCCAGCCTGCTCCCAGCCCCTAGCAAATCCTAGCAGCGTGAAGCCACAGCTCCAGAGGAAGCAGCCGTCTCCCAGGCCCCCCCCCCGGACACCACTGGCTCAGCTGGTGATCAATCTTTCTTCCTCTGCAACACCGACTCAACACCCTCGCCTCGACCTGCCTACAATGTTATTACAGGCATAAACCTCCCTCTCTCTTAGTTGCATACTAAGTCCTATCCGGCAAAGCAATTTCACCGAGGGAATTAAATGTTGTAAATTAATGATTAAAGAAGGAAAACGAAACAGTAACCTGAAACTATTACAACCACTTGCGCTCGTAAAATCTACGACGAAATTATGCTGTATTTCTTATTATTACACTTAAGGCCGATAATGACCCAGCGCCCTCTTAGTGACCCTAAGGATAAACGTCGACAGTAAAGGCCACAATAATTGAGTCCCTCGCAGCTCCGTCGTAAAAGCCAGAGCGCCCTTAAGCCAGATGGGACCAGAGCGTTCTTGGGCCCAAATTGCTTTACTTGCGCCATGAATATCTTCGTTTTCTTTCAATAGTAATACCAGCTTCTTGTGATGTTCACAGCGAGGATGGCAGAGTGATACTTTTAGGGAGGATTTGCACTTAGAGTGAAGAGCAGCCTAGGGCAGATCTCTCGATTAATAGGCGCACTCTTAAAGGGGAACGATTGACGTATCGGTTTGAGAGAGAAAGAGAGAATCGGAGAGTAGGAAAGAGAGAGGGAGAGGGGAGGAGGAAGGGAAGAAAGGTGAGGATTGTCGTGGGGGTGAAGAAGGTTAACTGGGCCCAGGGAGGTCTTGGGCTGGGGTGTGGGGTCAATTGCACCCAAGATGCAGACGAGGAGTCACAATAACGTGGCTGAAATATGTTGACCAAACCAAACACTAGAAAGTGAAGGGACGACAACGTTTCGGGCCGTCCTGGACCATTCTCAAGTCGATTGTGAGAATGGTCTAGGACGGACCATTCTCACAATCTGGACCTTGTTCAATCGGACCAGGACACAATCGACTTGAGAATGGTCCAGGACGGACCGAAACGTCGTCGTCCCTTCGCTTTCTAGTGTGTGGTTTGGTCAACCGATCCCATGATGGTGTTGGACATGATATATAAAAGCTCATCCAGCACAATATAAACACTGATGGCTACGTCATGATTAATTCACATATATGCAGCCAGTCCATTTTGTCTTGCCTATGTTCAGTATACGAGAAGCAGAGGCTCTTTGGTGAAGAGTAGCCGCTCTTTGGTGAAGAGTAGCCGCTCTTTGGTGAAGAGCAGCCGCTCTTTGGTGAAGAGTAGCCGCTCTTTGGTGAAGAGTAGCCGCTCTTTGGTGAAGAGCAGCCGCTCTTTGGTGAAGAGCAGCCGCTCTTTGGTGAAGAGTAGCCGCTCCTTGGTGGAGAGTAGCCGCTTCTTCCCCCGCAAGACTCCAACAAATGGGGTGATCCCCCTTAAGGCATAAATCAAGCAGGAGTTAAAACAGAGACAAAGGCAGGCCTGGAAAAGAGTACGTTGATCGCTTCCAAGGAAGGGGTTGAGCCCCTGTGCTAATGAAGAGTGGAAGGGGAGGGAGGGAGATGGGAGTGAAGGGAGGAGGACGGATGGAAGTGAAGGGAGGAAGACTGGGGTGATATCGAGGAGGTACATAAAGACAGCCGGATGGGATGATTTATGTAGGATGGGGTGGATGTGAAAATATGTAGGGAGATAGTGGTTACAAATCCAGGGGGGCGCTTAGGTCCAAGAAATCTGGGTAAAATGGGGAGCCCCGTGAGGTCTGTTGTTCCAGGGTGCACACTGGGGGTCTATGGGGTGCCAAAGGGTCCACTGTACCCACTGGGTTCAAGGTAAAAACTGGGCACAGGGGCCATTAACTCGGGAGAGATACAAACGCAAGGGAGGGCGCAAAAGTCTAATGAAACAAGGATATTTTCTCCTCTACTTCCCCACCTTTTCCCTTGTCTAACCTCCTGGGATTAAAAAACTAGTACACAAGTCTAAAGTGCTCCCATTTTAAGACAAACTCACAAAGTAACTAAAACTAAACCCTATAATATAATCAACAAATCGCAATTTAAATTATTTGTTATCGAATCACTTTTGTTTTTAATTAAAATTGTATAGAAGTTAATTTATTAAATGAAACTAATTTATCAATTTATATTGTTAACTTGGCTCAATTGCATTTTTTTTACATTATTGTTCGCTCTATCAGGATTATGTTCTAATTCTCAAGCATATAACCCAGAAGCATTATTTTACCGCGTGACAACAGACGCTCGTTGTTTTAGTTTACCAGGGGAGAGGGAATACCTGGAGAGGTATACTCTTCTTATACCTCTCCTTCCTGGAGAATGTATACCTGGAGTTCTTCTACTCTCCAAGCCCGACCCCTCAAAATTCTCGATGTAAACTTTCCAGCCTCAGATCCACGCCATAAAGATATATAAATATCCACTTAACTAAGTGATTATCTGTAATTGCTTCCTCAAGTTGTTGCTCTTATTCACATTTCTTTGTTTATCTTATATTATCTCGACTGACAATTATATCAAATACTTCTCTCATTAGAGATAATCTAAGCCTGCTGATCGATATTCAGCTTCTCACCCTATTTGAAAACATGATACTTTTCCCGCACAGGGAACCACTTGACACTCCAATCTTCAAGCCACAATCACCAATCAAGCATTTTAAAATACAAAGTTTCGAAGTATTAACTCGACATAAATCTACAACACAACCTATACTAACCCAATATCATTTTCACTACCAACTGAACCCATAACAGTCTGCATGGCGCAGTGGTAAAACACATATCCGGCGTTTCGCGAGCGCTTTGGCCTGGGTTCGTATCCTGGCTGGGAAGGATTGACCGGGCGCCAGTCCTTAACTGTAGCCTCTGTTCACCCAGCAGTGAATGGGTACCAGGTTGTTAAACGATTTGGAGGGTTGTATTCAGGAGGAAAATTAGGATTAAGGACTTGCCCGAAACGCTGTGCGTTCTACTGGCTTTACAAGAATGTAAGAACTTGTATATATATCCATTGTATATATATATATATATATATATATATATATATATATATATATATATATATATATATATACATATATATATATATATATATATATATATATATATATATATAAATAAAATACAATTTACAGTATATACCCGATATTCAACTATCAATTCCGTCCAATTTTCTCCTCCCTTCTACTCTCCTCACGTAAAAAAAAGTCCATTTTCTAATCCAGCCTTTTATTAGCCAATAAAAATCTTTCCTCGATTTCCTAACAATAAAACTCCACGAAACAGTATGTTTCAATCTCCTTTACTACCCACTCTCACTCAGTACTGTCGAGCCATTGTTATTTTCTGATAGGTAGAACATGCCCACCAGATGGCCCGCCAGGAGAGCGACCCATAGCAAAATGCCCAGAAGTATATAGAATGGAAAAGATAGACACGAGTAGGCCTGATAAAGCAAGGAAAACGTGAGAGAAATGAAAAGAATGAACAACGATTTATAAAGGAGAGTCTTTTTATCTGTCTATAATTTTTTATTCCTCCTTTGTCCCTCTTCCTCCTTTTCCCTGTTCTTACGTCCCCTTCTGTCTCACTCCTACCTCTTTTCGTAAAATAATGTGTGTTATATTAATGTGAATATACTTAAGTTCTGTGGCAAGCCCCGCAAGCGAGGCACGTTCAGCAAGACCCTGTTAGCGAACAGCCTAGTTAGCGAGTACCACAGTTAGCGAGGCCCACGCAGCTCCCTCCCCTAAAACCCGCTAATGCTCGAATCAGTTAAAAGACCTTCCTCCGACTCGGAAAACGCCTTAAACCAAGCTACATAAAACGGGTTTCTCGCCCAATAACAATAATAATAACCAAGGTCTGGCTGCCAAGTTAAACGACCTCGCTGCTCCACTTTCCTTAAACACACACAAGAAGTTAATAATAACAGAAAATCAACACACTTATGACAAGGGTTCACAGCAGGGAGATGTCGACCGAGGTCATACGCCAGCGCCAGAGATTGATGGTAGATGGTAACTCCAGAGAGAACGTTCTCTAATCTACCAGCGGCCTTGGAAGGTTATTGTAATCTACCATTAGCCACAAGAGTTTCCTGTTCTTTACCAGTGAGTTGAGAAGCCTCCAGTACCAGCTACAACTAGAGCAGTACGGAATAACCAACAGCAATAGTAGCACCAAGAGTATCACCACCAATACCGCAGCAGTAGCAGTAGCAGCAGCAGCAACAGCAGCAGTAGCAACAACAGCAGCAGTAGCATAGCAGTAGCAGCAACAGCAGCAGCAACAGCAGCAGTAGCAGCAGCAGCAACAGCAACAGCAGCAGCAGCAGTAGCAGCAACAGCAGTAACAGCAGCAATAGCAACAGCACCAGAAACAGCAGCAGCAGCGCCAGCAACAACAGCAGCAGCACCACCACCAGTAACAGCAGCAGCAGCATCAGTAAAAGCAGCAGCAGCAGCAGCAGTAACAGCAGCAGCAGCAGCAGTAACAGCAGCAGCAGCAGCAGTACCAGTAACAGCAGCAGCAGCACCAGTAACAGCAGCAGCAGCACCAGTAACAGCAGCAGCAGCACCAGCACCACCACCACCACCACCACCACCACCACCAGCAGCAGGTGGAACGACTGCGGAGGTAACTTCGTTGCCCTGGAATAGCTGGAGTTCCCCACGCCAGAAATCTTTTCATTACCATTGTGGAATTTGATAGCCCCACCTCCCGACCTATGCCAGCAGCCTCTCACCTACCTTCATTGTCTCTCTCTCTCTCTCTCTCTCTCTCTCTCTCTCTCTCTCTCTCTCTCTCTCTCTCTCTCTCTCTCTCTCTCTCTCTCCCTCCCTCTCTCTCTCTCTCTCTCCCCCTCTCTCTCTCTCTCCCCCCCCCTCTCTCTCTCTCTCTCTCTCTCTCTCTCTCTCTCTCTCTCTCTCTCTCTCTCTCTCTCTCTCCCTCTCTCTCTCTCTCTCTCTCTCTCTCTCTCTCTCTCTCTCTCTCTCTCTCTCTCTCTCTCTCTCTCTCTCTCTCTCCCCCCCTCTCTCTCTCTCTCTCTCTCTCTCTCTCTCTCTCTCTCTCTCTCTCTCCCCCCCCCTCTCTCTCTCTCTCTCTCTCTCTCTCTCGCCCCCCCCTCTCTCTCTCTCTCTCTCTCTCTCCCGCTGACAAACGACTTCCTAATTGAATCAATACAAAATTCATAAACTTGATAGCAAAATACAAATAAAAAATAGGCCTAATACAATTAAAGTAATTATTTCTTGCAAAAAAAGACTATCCCACCCCGACAGTCTGATGACAAAATTCGACGCAAAATATAATCGCGCTCCGCCAACAGAAAACAGGTCGACTCGTATGTAAAATAATATTTAAATGAGTCTTGAAAAGCACTTCAAAATGACACAATTTTTTTTTAATAAAACTGATCACATATTTAACTGATTTTTTAGTCAAAATTGGGATGGAGAGAGGAAAGGGGAGAGAAGAAAGGAGAAAGATAGGTAGAAATAAGAGGTAAGAGAGAGAGAGAAACAGGGAAAAGGAGGTTAATAGGTTAATGGGGACAGGCTAAAGCGATAACTGAAAGAAGTGTTTAAGACCACTCAGTTAACCTCTTCAGACTCTGGAAAGATAACGTTCGTTATTACGTATTCATTTATCTAAACAAATTCAACAAATGATGATCCAAGACATTTTTTTTCCCAGTAACCTTAAACACGTTGATGAATGCCCAACAGCCTTGAGACAGCCTCAAGAACTAACAAGGTGACGCGTCTTAATGACAGTATCACCACCGAAACTGCATGACCACATCGGCATGTGATGCTTCCGTACGAGACTGTCAACGGAACAACTCTGTAAAAACTCACATGAACACAAAATGATGAGAAGGAAATGATTGACCAAATTATCCTCTGACGAGCCTGTCGAAAAAGCCCAACCTCACTAGAATAAAATGTCGACCAAATAGACTTTCGACAGCTTCTCGACACAACAGACTTTCGACGGTCTCTCGACACACAGCTAGCTACCAGACAACAAAAGGACGGGTGAAGTGTCGCCTCTGGCTGGAGAACTGAACAGACAGTGATTGACAGGAAGATTGGAAAGTTGATTGCCTTAGGAGGAAAGGCAATTACGAGTGAGGGAATGAGAGTGTCTTCCCCTCTGCCATTTCTTTAATGCGTTTCAATGTCCAGAGATTTTTCAGAAAACTTGTGAATACTCGGTAACAGTATTATTTGATTCACTAAACTGTCTGTCGACTTCAAAACAAGCTTATACAGTCAGTAGTGACCACAAGCTTATACAGTCAGTAGTGACCACAAGCTTATACAGCCAGTAGTGACCACAAACTTGCCAAGTCAGTAGTGACCACAAACTTACACCGTCAGTAGTGACCACAAGCTTACACAGTCAGTAGTGACCACAAACTTACCAAGTCAGTAGTGACCACAAACTTACCAAGTCAGTAGTGACCACAAACTTACCAAGTCAGTAGTGACCACAAACTTACCAAGTCAGTAGTGACCACAAACTTACCAAGTCAGTAGTGACCACAAACTTACACAATCAGTAGTGACCACAAACATTGATAATTTTGCAAGGAACCAACCAATTTCTGGACCAACAAATCCCTGAAAGAACCAACTCTTGGATCAATCGATTATAAATATGAACAATCACAGTGGTAAAAGCAGAAACAACTTATACATACACACAGGAATAACCAGACGAGCAAAAGGTTGCTAAACTCATTAGAACACAACAAATCAGAAGTCAAACAACTTGGGGTGAGACACTTCTGAAGAAGAATCATTGGCTGCCCATGTTGATACATTTAATACCCAATTAATATCCCTCTAAGTTATGCCATTCATCCACTTGTTCTTTACCACCTCACGCAAAGAGAATATAATCTGGTGCTAAACTCCGTAAACTTGTCTGAGAATGTAAGGAGTACATTGCGAAACGCATCCCTAGGCGTGAGACCATAATAAAGTGTGTAAAATGAGCTTTGGAGAGTTAATGTTTCAACTTCCTCCGATAGTGAAGAAAAACATAAGAAATATTGAGAAGATTCGTGATAGAATCGTTAATCTTACCCTTTCGGTCATATTCAACAAGAGAGTATATATTACTCTCAATATAACTAATATATATATATATATATATATATATATATATATATATATATATATATATATATATATATATATATATATATATATATATATATATATATATATATATATTTATTCAGAAAATCTTTACTAGAACCGTCGCTTTGAAAATAAAATATATCACCATACAATTTTTACCTGAACTGTTGTTAGTGCTGTTTTTAAAAGGAGCTTTCCTTAACCTCTAGTTGACTGGACTTAGGCCCTTAATCCCTTCGTAAACACTCAGTTATCCCGAAGTGCCTATCATTATCCGAGTCTTTCCCTTCCCTCACACCGTGTTGATGGTCCAGATGATCACGAAGGTCAGAGGAAGGAACACACACCTGTTTTAATCACCGTTCCTCTATCTACAGCACAAAGCAACAAGCACCTTGGTAGCTCCGATCATCTTCAACATAAACGCGTCCAACAACATCAGTACTGGTGCAGTAATCGGGAGGACAAACCCTTCATGCAAACTGCACCTACTATCAACAAGAAGAAGAGGAGCTAAGCAAGGAATATTACACGTGTGACCCCTAGGGACAAGTCTGGCTTCGTCAGCCGCGTTTTCTATGACACCACAAGAGCCCACCTCTCCCGTACCCCCCAAATGCATCCCCCCCGGAAACCTGCCTCACCCCTTCAAATGCTCTTCGCTTTCTGTGTCCTCTGCAACAGCCTCTGCCCCCTCTCTCTCTCTCTTTGTGTCTGTCTGTCTGTCTGTCTGTCTGTCTGTCTGTCTGTCTGTCTGTCTGTCTGTCTGTCTGTCTGTCTCTCTCTCTCTCTCTCTCTCTCTTCCCCTCCCCCTCCCATAACAACCTCAGTGCCGCCAATCCCGCCTCACTCGAGTCCATGGTCCGGCGAGTCGTAACTCCTTTTATTGCTCTTATTATCAGAGATAATATGCGACAATGACCGTCTCCTGATTACGTAAATTACAGATAAGACATTATGATAGTCGAAGCTAACTTGGTGTTGGGCCTAGCGGTCGTTAAACGAATCTAAATGAGCCAACACGACACTAGTAAAACAAGGTAATTACCTACAACCGTGGCAAGAGTCCAGGTCATGAACGCCTCTAAGAGTGTGCAGAATAATATTCGGTTCAGTTGAGTTGTCGGTGCAACACAAAAGTGTCAAAAGCCTGTAAGTTACACGAGATGTGACAGGTGTCACTGGAATACAGGGATAGGTTGAAAGCTCCAGGATGATCAACTCATCAAGCAAGGCATCACACCACCACAAATAATTTATATCAACTCATCAAGCAAGGCATCACACCCCCACAAATAATTTATATCAACTCATCAAGCAAGGCATCACACCCCCACAAATAATTTATATCAACTCATCAAGCAAGGCATCACACCCCCACAAATAATTTATATCAACTCATCAAGCAAGGCATCACACCCCCACAAATAATTTATATCAACTCATCACACCACCTCAAATATTTTATTTCAGACATGTGAATTGGGACAATATGTTATGGTGAACAGTGATGACAAATATTAGTACTGGCAAAATATATTTAAACATAGCTGATTAAGTATGAACACAGAAGTACTAAGTGACACATGTATTTACATGTTAAATACTAAACACAAAGGAAACATAGTCTAAGTTATAGTCGGTACCAATCCCAAGGCTTAATATTGGAGAAAAGGAACAGGCTTCCTGTCACCGTTGAGGGCTCAATAAATAATATATTATTTTTTTCTAGGACAGGAAGCCTATATATATATATATATATATATATATATATATATATATATATATATATATATATATATATATATATATATATATATATATATATATATATATATATATATATATATATACATACACACACACACAAACACACTTTAGGTTTATATTAAAGTCCCCTCAAGGTCGAACTACTGACCTTCCACACGATACAACCCCTTAACAGTTGCGTAACTCCCAAGAACATATGTAATGAATGGTGAACAGCGGCATTAGGTGAAAGGTAAAATGCCCAACCACTTCTGTACCGGCCTGGAATAGAACTCGGGATCCCCGACTATGAGCCGAGAACGAAGCCAACTGCACTACGAGACCCTATTATGCTATCGGAGCCCGCAGCTAAATTCAAGTCATTTTTTTTTTAAATTAATAATAAATTTCAGAGTGTTGAGGCGACTCGTTTCCAGGATATAACAAGCGTGCCAACCACAAGCACACGATGGCCAATTGCCTGTTTTATAGATGTCAATAATCATTAATCAGTGGAACCGTCCAAATTAGGATGCTTTGAATACACTAAGTCACCTGAATTTAGACGTTGATGGCTATAGCGTCTAAACAACAGTGCATCAAATGTGAGAACGAGAGTAGTAGTTCACAGTCACGAAGAATATCCCACTAGAAAATAGGCTACCTAGCATTTGCAACGCTGTTCAGAAATTCCCATTTTCTGTAGGCTTCACAAGCCTCGTTATTCCGAATAATGTGAATGAACCTAAATACTAATCAGGTCAATTAGTGCTCGACGTACTTCCCGCAGCGTGAAAACGCACAATAGCTACGTAATATTTCCTAAATTTCAAAGACTTTGTTATACGAAGGAATGACAAAGAACGGGCCATATTAGCGGGGAACTTTGGCATCTATTTTTAGAACTCGTACGTGAGTGGCGTTGGCGGCAGCGCCTCTTGCAGCCGGATGGTCTCCCAAAACTCCGCGCCGGCCAAGAAAACGGCTTTCCATATATAGCTTCTCGAGATAAGGACTCAACCACTCATGCTACAAAGACAGCAGATGATCATTATAGTGCTGGCGATTACTCTGAGCAGAGGAGAGTGCAGTGTATGGAGGATCTCAAAGAGTAGTCTCGAGTGGAAGAGAAGACTATTGGTTGAACAGCGCATGCAGACACCTCGAGGGTTAGTGTGGAGAAGCCTTGAAGGGTAGTGAGGAGTGGGAGTGGAGACTACAGGTTGAGACAGGAAAAGTCGAGAGTCAAGGCATCTTGACCCAGAATGTTGTATGATTCCCTGGTGCCTATCTTCACTGTGAAGAGACGGGGGAGGCAGGGGCGATCAAGGGAATGGACAGGGAAGAGGTAAGGGGTAAGAAAATAAGAAGGAATACAAAGAAAGTTGTGACAGGTAACACAACACCCAAGTAAGAGAGACAGGGACAGGATAGATGTAAACGAGAGAGAGAGAGAGACAGAG
This sequence comes from Procambarus clarkii, assembly GCF_040958095.1. Lineage (NCBI taxonomy): Eukaryota > Metazoa > Arthropoda > Malacostraca > Decapoda > Cambaridae > Procambarus > Procambarus clarkii. The sequence continues at coordinate 14,361,835 of NC_091158.1, forward strand.
AGAGAATATGAGTAATGAGAAATAAACAAAAGTATGGGTCAAGTGTGATGGATAAGGGAAGGGTGCATTAGTGTGGAGGAGTCTGAGGGGAAGTGTGTGAGGGGAGAGTGATAGAAAAAGCCATAATACTCAAGGTTTGGGGTGGGTGAGACATAATGGTTGAGAGGTGAGACACAATGAGTGAGGGGACTGAAAGGTGAGGAGATGGGTGAAAGGAGGGCGGGTCCAGGTGAACTGTTATGAGTTGTGAGGGTGAAAATCAGAGGTACAGGGGAGAAATGATGGCAGGAAATGAGGTGAAAGGTAAAAGTTACGAGGACGACGAGAGAAAGGGAAGTGAAGAGATGAGGAATAACGGAGAGGGAGAAAGTATAAGTGAAGAGATTAGGGAAAGGGAAAGCCCATGAGACGGGAGTAAGGGATGCGTTAGGGGGAGGAAGTGTGGGAGGGTAGACTGTTGATGTGAGAAGAACGAGACTGGAAAACAGGGAGGCGAAGAATACAGGGGACAAGAGGAAGGCAGAAGGTCACACACGACTGGTGTGATACAGGGACACACACAACGACTTGTGTGATACAGGGACACACGCACAACGACTGGTGTGATACAGGGACACACGCACGACTGGTGTGATACAGGGACACACAACGACTGGTGTGATACAGGGACACATACACAACGACTGGTGTGATACACGACTTGCGTTAGGGGTTCCATCATTTTTTCGTTGCGCATTTACAACAGTGTCCCCTTAGTGCAGTGGAAACACACTCTCCTCGCGCTTCGTGAGCGATTTGGCTTAGGTTCGTATCCTGGCCGGGGAGGATTGACTAGGCGCCAATCCTCTGTTTACCCAGCAGTGATTGGGTACATGATTGTTAAACAACTGACAGGGAAACTAGTGGGTTAGGCTTACCATGAGCTATGGGATGGGAAAGCTCTCAGTCTGCTAATGGGATGCCGGCAGTTGTCTGTTCCGGTACCCTCCAGTGTAAACAAAGAGAGAGAGAGAGAGAGAGAGAGAGAGAGGGAAAACTCTCTACTCTGGTGAAAAAGAACCAAAAAAAAGGCAGCGGGTAAGAAAGAAAATGGGCTCGTGTTAGGGAAGATGAAGAAAGGATTTCCAACCATTGAAGAAACAGATAAGCTGATGAGAACAAAACAAAAACTGCTGGAAAAACCTGGCTTGCGATTTAGGCTACAAATATCTGAGAGCATAAAACAAAAACACACATGCAATAAGAAACTAGAAAATAAGTGTGAGACGTGATAAAGATGGAAGGAGAGAGAAACAGTCGTTATGTTTTAACACGCAATGATTTCTTCCATAAAATATTACATTAAATGACCAATGTGACTACAAGCAATTACTTAACACAAGCAGTTTACACAAGACCCCAACAAGCTTACACACGAGCCCAACATGCTTGCACACGAGCCCAACATGCTTGCACACGAGCCCAACATGCTTACACACGAGCCCAACATGCTTACACACGAGCTCAACATGCTTACACACGAGCCCAACATGCTTACACACGAGCCCAACATGCTTACACACGAGCCCAACATGCTTACACACGAGCTCAACAAGCTTACACACGAGCCCAACATGCTTGCACACCAGCACAAACACCTTAAATAATAGGTCGCTTGTTAGGTCGTCTAACAAGCGACCTAAGCAGACTAGCAGTTACATTACCCAACAACCACACACAATCATTGTGAGCTTACACAATACAACACGCCAACAACAACACACTGTTGCCTCAGACAGTGAGGGACGTTGTGAGGAGGCTGGAGTGAGAAGCTCTTACTGACAGCAACCAAACACCATAATGGACGACCCACCACCACGACTATTACCGTCCAGGCCTCTACAGTCCTCGCCCCTTAACGCTATATTACACAAGCTTCCCCTACTTTCGTTTTCCTTTGTGTTCTCATCTTGTTAAGCTTTCCTCTTAATTGCAATTATCCGCCGGCCACGACAGAGGAATTCGCATGTGTGTTCGATCCTATTCTACGACTTCAATATTCTTTCGTTTTCAAATCTCTCGTTTATTAATTTTTTTATATCAAATTTTAAATAATTTGGAAGTATATAAATCTGCCTTCAGTATTTCATTATCAGAATCATTACCCAGCCACTTGGGCTGGACGGTAGAGCGACGGTCTCGCTTCATGCAGGTCGGCGTTCAATCCCCGACCGTCCAAGTGGTTGGGCACCATTCCTTCCCCCCGTCCCATCCCAAATCCTTATCCTGACCCCTTCCAAGTGCTATATAGTCGTAATGACTTGGCGCTTTCCCCCCTGATTAAATTTTTTTTATCAGAATCATTAACTGTGCTTCACAGTTCCTTAATCCAATTATATCGGTGAACTAAATCTTATTTATTATTTCATTATTTTTTGTATCTAACAGAATGTGGTTTAGTATCATCTGTATTTCCCATCCCTTACTATTCGTCTCTTAGAACATAATCCTTGGCTGTTCTAATCTTGTTGGTTGTTCTAATCTTGGCTGTTCTAATCTAATCTTGGCTGTTCTGCTTCCGAATCTTTTCTTCCATCAGGTTTGATATGATGTCATAAAGTATTTTTTTTTAGTGTTTTAGTCATATCACACTAGTTTTCGCTCACTTATCTTTTATCACTACTTCTTTCTTCTCACTGCTTTCCTCTTGATTATCCACCGGCATTTCCATCATTTTCCTTTGCTGGTTTTCTGCTCGTTACTTTTCCCTTTACACAGTCTTATTTTCCTTTCCTATCCAACCCTCACACTACATTTATCTTCTCTATTTTTCCCACTCTTTTTATCGGTACCATTCTGGTCTACACCTCATTAGAGTTGCCTCTCGCTTAGACAAGATAAAATAATCAACACCTTCAAGATAAAATAACAAGATAAGATATCAAGATAATATAACACCTTCAAGATAAAATAACAAATAACAAGATAAAATAATCAACACCTTCAAGACAAAATAACAAGATAAGATATCAAGATAAAATAGCACCTTCAAGATAAAATAACAAATAACAAGATAAAATAATCTACACCTTCAAGATAAAATAACAAGATATCAAGATAAAATAACAAGATAAGATATCAAGATAAAATAACAAATAACAAGATAAAATAATCAACACCTTCAAAAATATACCAGCAGACTATCATGCACTTCTACACACATCATCATGACTCCCTTACATTCATACTGTAGGCCTCTGAAAATATCAAGAATCCTTTTTAAACATATTACTTCTTTTCAAATATATCACGACTACATTCAGAACATTGAATGGCACCTTTTCTACCTTATCACAACTCAGTTAAAAAATGGTATGATTTGTTGTGTATGTATAAAATGTGTATGACTCTTTGTACCATATATCACCACAATATACAAAACATTATATTACTTCTTAACAAGCAAATCACATCTCCATTAAACATATTATAATTTATTTTCAACCATATCACGATTCCGTTCCAAACATGTAGTGATTCCTTGAGGGAAAGAGATTAACTGATGTCAAACATTTTGCATCAGGCAACCAATTATTGAACTTTATACAAAGTTCAGCCCATGTGCGTAAAACATTAAGCGGTTCATAAAGAAAATTAATCAAAATTTTACATTAAGAAAGTTTTCCTATGGAGAGAGAGAGATGAAGAATGAATACCCAGTAATGTTTCCGTGTGCGCTTTGTGTTTAGAACCAGGTGAAACAAGAGTATAATATATAGTGTATAATACAGGGAATGCAATATTTAATACAAGGAATGCAATACACACAGAAATCACAATAGCGTGATATATCAAATAAACAAATCCACAAGGGCCATGATGAGGGTTCGAACCTACATCCGGGATAATCCCAGATGCGCCTTAGTCGACTGCCCCACGACATGGTTAAAAGAATTGCAACCTGGAGTGCTACTCCCCTCCCGAGGCTCCCGCAGCTTCTCCGAAGCACAAACCAGGGGTTTTACACATTTCCCCGATGCTCCCGGGCTCTGTCAACCAGATGTTCTACCTCTTCAAAATACTTCAACTTACTTCAATTTTATGTGTATTTAAGTAAGGGCGAAGAGGTAAAACATTAGGTTAACAGAGCCCGGGAGCATGGGGGGAATTGTGTAAATCTCCCGGTCTGTGTGTCGGAGAGGCTGCAGGATCCGTGTGAAGGCAGTAGTACTCCAGGTTGCAATTCTTTTGACCATGTCGTGGTGCAGTCGACAAAGGCGCGTCTGGGATCATCCTGGACGTAGGTTCGAACCCTCATCACGGCCCTTGTGGACTTGTTCATGGAATACAATGTATAATATAGGGGAAAGAAATATATAAACAGGGAATTGAATGATTAATACAGGTGAATGCAATGTATAATACGGGAATGTAATATATTAAGTGCAATATGCAACGTAAAAAAAATTACGTAAAATATATAAAATGAATAATATTTAACATAGAATTTATAGAAAATCATCTAATTATTGGAACACAATTATAAATTTTAACATTCAACTCTCTCTCTCTCTCTCTCTCTCTCTCTCTCTCTCTCTCTCTCTCTCTCTCTCTCTCCCTCCTTCCAGGAAATCACTGTGCAAAGTTTTCAGCCACATACCCCTATTCTCGCCATTTGCTTCCCTCTCCAACTCTCACTAATCACCACCACTCTTCCCCCTCCTCTTTCCTTCCCTCTCACTCCCGGCTCTCATCATATTTGTTTAGTCAATATCGCAGGTAAAGGCAGACTGCAGGAGTCAATATGGCCACGTGGAGAAATCTGTTTCATCAACATGCCTGTGGCTGCCACTGCCAACATCAAATATATTATTATGCACACATATTATTCAATGGAAAAAAAATCCAGAATTTTGAAAAGTGTTACGAGTAAAAAATATTATATATTTTTGGGATTTATCAATGCTACCATAATAAAAACAGACCAAGGCCTTGATTTTTTAAAGGTCTTTTTTTGTAATACATTTATTAATAATGCTGCCTCTGGAGTTCTTTATTAAATATTACATTTGATTCACTTTTTTCTGCGAGTTTCTTGAATAATATGACAGTTGCAAATAAAATTCCCCTGGAACTCTGGGATTACAAACATTTATCTTTATTAAACAATACTCTTGTTTAGGTGGACTCTTTATTTTTATTGATAGTGAGTTTCTAGAGGAAGGCTCAAGAGGAGCTTATGGAGGATAACAGCTCCTGCTTGCAGTTTCTCTACGACCATATAACATAACATTCCTAATGAACCATAGAACATAAGTTTAGAAGCTAACTGAAGAAGATTTCACATTTCAGAAGAGAGAGAGAGAGAGAGAGAGAGAGAGAGAGAGAGAGAGAGAGAGAGAGAGAGAGAGAGAGAGAGAGAGAGAGAGAGAGAGAGAGAGAGAGAGAAATAGGTTAACGGGGACGTGGAGATTTCAATCATACAAGAAAACAGTTTCAAATCATGTAACATGTAACACAAAATACAAGAGGCTTACAGCCAGTTCTACAATTTGTAAACTCTACCTCTTTCCTTCGCTCTCACTTTAAGAAAATAAGCAATGAATTATAGTGGTGGTGAGGTAGAAGAAATGTGGGGAAGAAGGGAGTGGAAAATGATCATTTGATGATGAGAGGTTGAGTGCGGTGGGTTGTGAGGATTGGGGAGTGTGTGTTTCCATGGGTGGAGGAGTGGTGATGGTGGGTGATGGTGGGGTGATGGTGGGGTGATGGTGGGTGATGGTGGGTGATGGTGGGTGATGGTGGGTGACAGTGGACGAAGGGTAAACTTCGATGTATTGAAATTTATGAAGAGAAAAGAGGAAGTAAAGTATAGCTCTGAAAGTCAGTGAGGGGGTGGGACGGGCTGTACTCACCTAGTTGTCCTTGCGGAGGGGTTGAGCTTTAGCTCTTTGGTCCCGTCTCTCAACTGTCGAGCCTACTAGGCTCTATCACATCTACATTTGAAGCTGTGTATGGAGTCAGCCTCTACCACATTACTGCCTAATGCATTCCACCTGTTAACTACTCTGACACTGAAAAAGTTCTTTCTAACGTCCCTGTGGCTCATGTGGGTATTCAGTTTCCACCTGTGTCCCCTTGTTCGCGGGGGAACAAGTTCCCCCGCTGTTGTTGTTCCACGTGTGTGTGTGTGTGTGTGTGTGTGTGTGTGTGTGTGTGTGTGTGTGTGTGTGTGTGTGTGTGTGTGTGTGTGTGCGTGCACGCACATGCGCATGATGCAGCCAGCGGCGGGAGAGGCCATGGCGGCCTCGGGTAGTAATCTAGGTGTATGTATGCTTCATAGTGCCTGGAAGAGATGGCAGGACGGGGTCCAGTGAGATTACAGATGACGAGGACCATATAGACGAGGAGGGAGAGGAGCTGCCAGAGACAGTGGGAGTGGAGAAGGCGGATGTTCCCATTATGCGACATCCTACATTCATGAAGAACGTTATCCGGTGTATTTAGCATGTTGATATATTTTCCGCATCACTTCCTCAGATGCAACCTAGTACCTCTCTCTCTCTCTCTCTCTCTCTCTCTCTCTCTCTCTCTCTCTCTCTCTCTCTCTCTCTCTCTCTCTCTCTCTCTCTCAAAAGCGAATATCAGCCACTGAGCCAACCTACATGTTTTCTGCGCACCGCGGAAACGTTATTACAGCATCTGATTTCTCAAGGGAAATGATGTTATTTGTTCTAGGTTCAAAGCCTCTTGCTCAGTGAAGAGCCTCGCTCAACACTGAAGAGTGAAGGCCCCTGCTCAGTGAAGAGCCTCGCTCAACACTGAAGAGTGAAGGCCCCTGCTCAGTGAAGAGTCTCGCTCAACACTGAAGAGTGAAGGCCCCTGCTCAGTGAAGAGCCTCGCTCAACACTGAAGAGTGAAGGCCCCTGCTCAGTGAAGAGTCTCGCTCAACACTGAAGAGTGAAGGCCCCTGCTCAGTGAAGAGTCTCGCTCAACACTGAAGAGTGAAGGCCCCTGCTCAGTGAAGAGCCTCGCTCAACACTGAAGAGTGAAGGCCCTTGCTCAGTGAAGAGCCTCGCTCAACACTGAAGAGTGAAGGCCCTTGCTCAGTGAAGAGTCTCTCTCACTCAACACTGAAGAGTGAAGGTCCCCTGCCCAGTGAAGAGCCTCGCTCAACATTGAATATTGTAAGACCCCTGCTCCAATGTAGCGTGTCAAAGTGTGTCACTCAAGAATGGCACAGAAAATGAATTAAACATGAGTCGCTTTGTGCAAAAAATGTGTCCTGGAAAAAAGACAAGGTGAACTGGCTTTAACTTGTTAATAGGTTGAACAAAAAAGGGCTGGACCCGGAGAACGATGGAAACTTAAGACTGCCATAGTCTGCCTTACCTGCAGGATCTGCCACTGCTGGTGTCTACAGAACTCAGGGCCACATCTGCGGGATTCCAACTTTCGTGATACACAGTAGAAACTCACGACTCATTGTGGCAACACAGAGTATAAATCCACGACTCACTGTCCCTAACAAAAAACATGCATGACTAAACAAACTATCATTAAATTCTGAATGCCTCTGAAAGGTTTCAATCATTTTGCTACCTTGACATGCAAGACTTTCACAAAGACTAGCAGCATTCCTGGTCCAGGTGCAACCGAAGGCTGGTTTTCTGGCCTAAAATCCTGCTTCTTGTATTGTTTCTGATAGGACTAGGTCCACTTGGAGGACTCGACGGAGACAACAAAATGCTCAACTGCTCACCAAAGACGGCAGGCATGGAAATGGAGGCAGTAAGATAACAGCAATTCTCAGGATCTTGCTCTAAGCCAGAATGATTGGCTATGCGGAGGAGTGAAGGGGTTGAAAAGGGGGTTACAGAGTGTTGGATCCTTCCTGCAGGGACGGAAATGGGGTGGGATAGATGATATAGAGGTTCCAGAGTGTGTTTCCAGGTCCCTTGGTGTCTTCCAGTATCATAAAAGCTCTCAAGCATTAGCCAAAATATTTCTACAATGTCTCACTACTTTTATTGGAAGAGAGAATCAGTGGAAACTTTGTTTTCAGTGAGCGCTACGACACATGTTAGCGGAATTATGTGCAGGTGTACCGGCAGTTGTAAAAGCGCGCGCGCGTGTGTGTGCGTATGTTAATGTGTACATAATAGGAGCAAACAAATGAAACGCGCTTGAATCAGAGGGTCGTGGAGGTCACCTCAATTCTCAAAAAAACAAAAGCAAATATGAAAAACCATTTGAACGTTGGTAAGTGTACAAGCATCATGTACAACAACTGGAGGCGGGCCCACAGAGCTAGAGCCTAAACCCTGTGGACACATTAAGACAAACACAAACGCATATCCCCCATCCCACGAAGTAACTTTTTAATCCCAACACTAAAGCAACTAAGCTCTTGTGCAATTAAGTAAGTCTCTCTCTCGACTACCAGTATAACCCCGATCATCCTCTACGTCATCCCTCACTCCTCTACGTCATCCCTCACTCCTCTACGTCATCCCTCTCTTCTCTACGTCATCCCTCACGTCTGTACATCATCCCTCACTTCTCTACGTCATTCCTCACGTCTCTACGTCATCCCTCACTCCTCTACGTCATCCCTCACTTCTCTACGTCATCCCTCACTCCTCTACGTCATCCCTCACTCCTCTACGTCATCCCTCACTCCTCTACGTCATCCCTCACTCCTCTACGTCATCCCTCACTCCTCTACGTCATCCCTCACTCCTCTACGTCATCCCTCACTCCTCTACGTCATCCCTCACTCCTCTACGTCATCCCTCACTTCTCTACGTCATCCCTCACTCCTCTACGTCATCCCTCACTCCTCTACGTCATCCCTCACTTCTCTACGTCATCCCTCACTCCTCTACGTCATCCCTCACTCCTCTACGTCAATCCACTCTCGTCTACGCTAATCTTGGGCCCCCGTCACACCCCGACTAGTCTTGCCCCCTCCCACACCCCTCCCCCTTCCACTGCCCTTCACCATCAGTACCCAAACAGCGCTCCCTCCACCCCCCCCCCCCTCTCACATGCCCGCCACACCCCCATTACCGTCAATACTGCTGGATGATTCTTAATGTTAACCGCAGCTGGTGAGTGTGGAACGCTCACCGCAAGCAGCTTCGTGTCTCTGAATCGCAGAAGCTGCACCAGCAGCTGTAGCGGTTCTACGGACAATATGTTACAGAATTATGGTGATTTAGAGTCCTCGTCTGCGCTAAACAGTACCCCCATTACTGTCGAGTCTCTATAAGAGTAGTATAGAGCCACTCCTGTAGTCGACGTAATTATTAGTGCCGTACAGTGTAAG
>NC_091158.1:14373644-14463644 GCF_040958095.1 Procambarus clarkii
AACAGTCATTATCTCTTTATATTTTAACAGGATAAGTTTCAAACCTGATCATAGTCCAGCGAAAGAGCGACAAATCAATTTATTATTATTATTATTTAGTACATATATATACTATACTATTCATAGGAAATATCAGGTTTGGGTATTCCCTTCGTCTCCAACAATTGAAAATTAATGTTAAAAAAAAGAGGATGACAAGTTGTTTCTAAGTCACATATGCGTATAAGAATCCTCTCCCTATGAAAACTCTCCGTATCGCAGCTCTCCTAACAAAGCTCTCTCTATCAAAGCTCTCCCTAACAAAGCTCTCCCTACACCAGCTCCGCCTTCCCCACTCCACCAAGACTCACTACTACAACGTCTTGATCCAACACTCACCCATTCACTGACGCTTAACTTGCACCTTAACCTTCGCTAATATATACATTACAGTTAACAAAAGCCTTCATCACAGCCTCAATACCGGCTCTGTAGGTGCGTTTCTCTTGGCCTTAAATCAAACTAGATTGCCACGCTGCGATTCTCAGGGTCATTAACAAGTGTTCACACAAACTCCTTTTTGTCCCCATTTGAATGCTCATAACAGTACATTCAACTCACTGTTTTAACCTACCCAAACTGTTTCGTTTCTGTGTCATTAACCTGGGCTTTGAATGTGTTCCATTGTCTTCTTCTCGTCCCCCAACCGGCTGGGATATTCGATTTTTAATCCAGCGATTCGACATTTTTCTGATAGCTTTCCTTTCGCTCCTTGTTATATCACCGTTTGAAACTAGACGAAATCCAAGGGTTAGAGTTGAATAAATGGGGTGAGCGCCTTTCACATGGTGATGAGCTCACTGTTGTGAAGAATGCCGGCCTTTATACACTCACGAGAGGCCAGGCCACGAAGAGCGATGATCTCTGTGGGAAAGTCTTTCCCAGCCCAGCCCGCAGCCCCGGCCTGGGATTGAGGGCTTGATGCTAGATTGCAAAGGATTCGCATACATAGATGGCGGGCTGTGTATGTTGTATGATGAGATGGTGTAGGCCAGACGATGCCTCTTTTGGCTCAAGGCTGTCCTGTGATGCTCAGCTGTGAGGCGAGATGTTTGAGATGGCTTTGTTTTACAAAGCACGCACACTACATATATATATCTATATGTGTGTGTTAGTCTTATGTCAAGGTTCTCCCCCCCCCCCCCCAGGTCGAACTAATAACCCTCTCCAGGATGCAAATCCACAACAATTGACTACCTCCCGGGTATTTACTTACTGCTAGGTGAACAGAGGCATTAGGTGAAAAGAAACGTACCTAACCATTTCTGTCCCGTATAGGATTCGAACCAGTGATTCCCAATTGTCAGTCGGTGCACTCGGCAGTACCGGTGGTGATAATGGTGACCGCGCACACAGTCGAGCAGGAGCAGTATGGGCAGTCACCATCACCACCATCATCACCACTAAGTGCACCAGGACATGAGTGATGCCAGTCTCACCATCACCACCATAATTGTTGCCAGAAACGATGATATTACTGGTAGCACGTGGAGCAGCCACCAGGTGCAGGCCAACGTCTCGGCAACCCCCACCATGTCAACTACCATCTCTACAACTATTCATCAGGGGTCAGATTCACGAAAGCAGTTACGCAAGCACTTACGAACGTGTACATCTTTCCTCGATCATTGACGGCTTTGGTTACATGTATTAAACAGTTTACAAGCATGGAAACTTTCCATTCAACTGTTGTTATTGTTATAAACAGCGTCCTGGTGCTTCGGCGCTCATTAACTGTTTAATAATTGGAAACAAAGCCGCCAAAGATTGAGAAAAGATGTACAGGTTCGTAAGTGTTTGCGTAAGTGATTTCGTGAATCTGGCCCCTGGCATTTACGCGGCCATTTACGAAGCCTGTGCATCTTTCTGTCGGTTTTATTTGCATTTATTAAACGTTCTACGTGCTTAGAAACTTTACAACCCAAGGTTATTATTCTTATAAACAACCTAGAAGTGCTTAGGAGATAAAAAAAAACTTATCAATACGTATAAACAAACCCGCCATGATTTACAGAAGATATACAGGTTTCGTAAATGGTTGATGAATCCTGGCCGAGATCAACCATTAATTATAAGAGCAACTATTGGCTCCAGAGCAGACATTACCATGACAACCTTCGCCATGGTAACACCCCATCACAGTCACGTCAATCATCTCTCAAACGCTCGTCATCTCCCTTTTCCCCTCCTCCCCCCCCCCCCCCCCCCCCCCCAACAACAGAGCTCCCCTCACCAAAGTTACGAATCCAGTTTGCTAAAAATCTGGATAGGAAACAAACGCACCTGCAATTAATTATCCGAGGGGACTCATTAAGGAGTTTCATGAGGTGGAAAGAGTCGATTAATTAGATTTATTGACTTTCCTCTCAATATATGGAGTAACCTGGAACACAACCCCCCCCCCCTACGTGTGTCAACACTTATCTTAGATAAAGAAGTGTGATCATAGGAGACCTATAATCACATCAAATGATGATCATAGGCCTATAATCGCATCAAATGATCAAACGAGCCGGTGCTAGTCTGCGATTTTTTTTTTGTTTACAGCAGATAACAGGCCAACTGGATTTGGATTCATCTAGCACTTAAGTGTCCACTTACGAAGCCTATATAACCTTTCTCAATCGTGGCGGCTTAGACTGTATTATCTCTGCGTGAAATTGTAAGTCTTTATTAGACTTGGCCAATCTCTATCAAAGCAAAAACGCCAGCAGTGAAAATTGTCAGGTATTATCTCATTCTCCGGATCATGTCTGTCACTTGGGTGAAGAGAACACCCGTCACCTGGGTGAAGAGAACACCTGTCAGCTGGGTGAAGAGGACACCTGTCACCTGGGTGAAGAGAACACGTGTCACCTGGGTGAATAAAACACCCGTCACCTGGGTGAAGAGAGCACCTGTCACCTGGGTGAATAGAACACCTGTCACCTGGGTGAAGAGAACACCTGTCACCTGGGTGAAGAGAACACCTGTCACCTGGGTGAAGAGAACACCTGTCACCTGGGTGAAGAGAACACCTGTCACCTGGGTGAAGAGAACACCTACCACTGGGGGTTAACACACTCGAACACACACAACATACGACCGTATGAATGCCATGTCTTATCCTCTCTGTCCCCCACAAGTAAAAGCGCGACTATAGACATATGTGGGGTTAACACTATATGGGATCACTATAGTTAACAGGAACATACAAGATCAATACACAGGACACTAACATAAGTGCTGGAGTATCACAACACTCACACTGACACCCACCGTCTCTGCGAGTGTGCAAACACTGTCATCAACACACTAACAGCAGAGCTGACAGTGAAACGCCGCAAGGAGTCCTTCATCACTGATTGAGAAATGATTCTTTACAATTCCAAAATATCCACATATATTTCACCTCCCGCCCGACAAATGGAATGCACTACGCCTTTACTTAACCCTCACACACACACACACACACACACACACACACACACACACACACACACTCACACACACACACACACACACACACACACACACACACACACACACACACACACACACTCACACACACACACACTCACACTCACACACACACACACTCACACTCACACACACACACACACACACACACACACACACACACACACGCACACGCACACACACACACACACACTCACACTCACACTTCACTCGGCACGATCATGGTGTTTTTATAAGAATGTTTATAAAGCAATATTTTGTATTTACGACAGACGAGTTCAGCAAATAGTTTAATACGTGCTAGAAATCATCCCATTTCTCACCTGATCTGCAATAAAATGACTTTTTTAAACAACAGTCCCATAAGGGGAATAGTAATTTAAAAAAAATTGATTTCTATTTAAAATTTGCAATAACATTAGCAACGTTATTATGCTGTTAATATTGCTTAATTAACCTGTAGAAAAATATAAGTAATTCTAAAAATTTGTATTATCTGGTTCCAGAATTATTTGACAGTGTTCCAGACTTATTAGTCGGTGTTCCAGACTTATTAGCCGGTGTTCCAGACTTATTAGTCGGTGTTCCAGACTTATTAGCCGGTGTTCCAAACTTATTAGCCGGTGTTCCAGACTTATTAGCCGGTGTTCCAGACTTATTAGTCGGTGTTCCAGACTTATTAGCCGGTGTTCCAAACTTATTAGCCGGTGTTCCAAACTTATTAGCCGGTGTTCCAGACTTATTAGCCGGTGTTCCAGACTTATTAGTCGGTGTTCCAGACTTATTAGCCGGTGTTCCAAACTTATTAGCCGGTGTTCCAGACTTATTAGCCGGTGTTCCAGACTTATTAGGCACCCTTCCAGACAGATTCCAAGGGGACACTGTTCCAGCTACCCCTCCTCTTAAGGTTTCCTAACGTCAAGAAAACGGTCAATGTAGTGTCCTCTCCTAACCTACCAGAGAACCCAAAACAGAAAACGGGACAGTACGTCACTTTCGCGAGCCGCTTCTATTTTCTAGTACGACAATTTTTGGCTTTATGTAACGCTTACGAGCGAAATGAGACGTTCTTTGTAAGAAGACAGTTTGGGTCCTGACGGATGGAGGACGCGGTTTAAGACCAAAGAATACAGCCTGTAGTATAAGATTGTCACCATGACAGAACAACATACACGGTGTTGTATGAATCATGCTTCCTCTTATCTTGAGGTTATCTTGAGATGATTTCGGGGCTTTAGTGTCCCCGCGGCCCGGTCTTCGACCAGGCCTCCACCCCCAGGAAGCAGCCCGTGACAGCTGACTAACACCCAGGAACCTATTTTACTGCTAGGTAACAGGGGCATAGGGTGAAAGAAACTCTTCCCATTGTTTCTCGCCGGCGCCTGGGATTGAACCCAGGACCACAGGATCACAAGTTCAGCGTGCTATCCGCTCGGCCGACCGGCTCCTAGCCGGTGCTTGACTGATTCTGTGCGACAGAATCTCCCTCTATTTTTTAACTATGATATTTCGCCTGCTTTCAAAAAGGACGATGACATTTTCCACTCTCAAAGCTAAAAAAATTTTCGTCCCACTTTTAGATTTGAGCATGAAAAGATAATTGAATTTCCTGCATACTCTTGTCAAAAGATTATGAGCGAAATTAATTAGCGAGGTTCATCCCGTTCCCAACCCCCAAAAATTGCTTAAATAAACTGGGTATGCAAGTCTGCCTGTTTGGAAGTATATTAGCTGGCTCTCTTCGGTCAAGAATTGATTGCAGCAAAATTTCATTATATGATTTTTCACACAACGGCCAAAAACATTAAAGGTTACAGGAGGAATTTTGAGTTCTAGGTCATTCAGGCTTTAAAGTATACTTCAGCGAACTCAATAAAAATAGTTTACTAACATAATTATATTTATGAAAACTTCAACAAGGTCCATGGTGTGCCTCGGGTTACGCTGAAAGGTAATTATGTTATATATCGTAATTATCTAAAAGAAATTACATTTTCAAGTTAGATCATTGATAATAAAATAATTCTTCAAAAACAGAGTAGTTTAGGCAATTTCTAATTATATGTTAACCTAACAAATATATACTTTTTTATGATTGTCAAAACCGTATATATTGTTAGGTAGAATGTATTAGCTTAGGCCAGGCAATGTTAGGCTCAATTGGGTTAGGTTTTTAGCTAAGTTTGGCTTGGGTTGGGTTAAGTTAGGCTTGGGTTACGTTAGATAGGGTTTAAAATCCGTCGATGAATCGTTGTGTGAACGTTGTGACTTGTAGCCATGGCAGCCAATCAGGAGGTACCATTTGAGGTGCATATCACGTCCAATCAAAATATGCATATCACGTCTTCTCAGTTTACCCCATAAAACCCATGATATAAATTAAAAAGTTCAAATAATACTCATATTAAACAAAGCCTAATGCTGTTAGTAAAGTGTAATTTTTGATGTTGGCACAGTTATGGTGTACAGTCTACGAAGGTGACACGCATGGGAATGCCTCCTGCATGCACACGCGCGCGCATACATATACAAACATATATATATACAAGGGAAAGAGAGGGTGAGGGAAGAGGGAAGAGGAGGGAGATACATACACAGTTGAGTTTACGAGTTGATTGACAGTTGAGAGGCGGGACCAAAGAGCCGAGGCTCAACCCCACAAGCACAACTAGTTGAGCACATGCGCCCACCCTCTCTCCCTCTCACCCTACCATCTCCCTCTCTACCTCAACCTTGCCTCTCCAATGCTATTGTACCATAAGTGATTTGTCCTGTTATCGCTGATGAGTTCTTCAACGTAAGGTTGTCATTAACGAAGTCGTTAACCAACAATGCGGAATCAACTTGCCTTACATTCTCATTTCGTCCGCGTTACAGCACCAAGGACTGGGAAACTGGTCCGCGTTACAGCACCAAGGACTGGGAAACTGGGCCGCGTTACAGCACCAAGGACTGGGAAACTGGGCCGCGTTACAGCACCAAGGACTGGGAAACTGGTCCGTGTTACAGCACCAAGGACTGGGAAACTGGGCCGCGTTACAGCACCAAGGACTGGGAAACTGGGCCGCGTTACAGCACCAAGGACTGGGAAACTGGTCCGCGTTACAGCACCAAGGACTGGGAAACTGGGCCGCGTTACAGCACCAAGGACTGGGAAACTGGGCCGCGTTACAGCACCAAGGACTGGGAAACTGGGCCGCGTTACAGCACCAAGGACTGGGAAACTGGGCCGCGTTACAGCACCAAGGACTGGGAAACTGGTCCGTGTTACAGCACCAAGGACTGGGAAACTGGGCCGCGTTACAGCACCAAGGACTGGGAAACTGGGCCGCGTTACAGCACCAAGGACTGGGAAACTGGGCCGCGTTACAGCACCAAGGACTGGGAAACTGGGCCGCGTTACAGCACCAAGGACTGGGAAACTGGGCCGCGTTACAGCACCAAGGACTGGGAAACTGGTCCGCGTTACAGCACCAAGGACTGGGAAACTGGACCGCGTTACAGCACCAAGGACTGGGAAACTGGGCCGCGTTACAGCACCAAGGACTGGGAAACTGGTCCGCGTTACAGCACCAAGGACTGGGAAACTGGGCCGCGTTACAGCACCAAGGACTGGGAAACTGGGCCGCGTTACAGCACCAAGGACTGGGAAACTGGTCCGCGTTACAGCACCAAGGACTGGGAAACTGGGCCGCGTTACAGCACCAAGGACTGGGAAACTGGGCCGCGTTACAGCACCAAGGACTGGGAAACTGGTCCGCGTTACAGCACCAAGGACTGGGAAACTGGTCCGCGTTACAGCACCAAGGACTGGGAAACTGGGCCGCGTTACAGCACCAAGGACTGGGAAACTGGGCCGCGTTACAGCACCAAGGACTGGGAAACTGGGCCGCGTTACAGCACCAAGGACTGGGAAACTGGTCCGCGTTACAGCACCAAGGACTGGGAAACTGGGCCGCGTTACAGCACCAAGGACTGGGAAACTGGGCCGCGTTACAGCACCAAGGAGGAGGAATTAATAATCTTTCGAATACTCTCCTATTTGTGCTTTCAGGGTGATATTAAGCTCTGGGGTCCCGGCTTTTGAGGCGAGATTTAGCTTTTGGGGTCAGACCTTTCAAATTTTTTTAATGAGGCATAAGTCATGTTATCAACATGCGTACTCTAGAAATTATGGATGGGTTATCCTGGAGGGCTTCGTCATTAGGCTCCCTGTAGCGTGTTCACCTCTCTCACGCACAAAACTGATTTCTTACATTATAACAGCTTTTAACCCGGGCCCTCTCGTCCTTGTGTGTGTGTACTTACCTAATTGCCTAATTGTACTTACCTAATTGTGCTTGCGGGGGTTGAGCTCTGGCTCTTTGGTCCCGCCTCTCAACCGTCAATCAACTGGTGTACAGATTCCTGAGCCTATTGGGCTCTATCATATCTACATTTGAAACTGTGAATGGAGTCAGCCTCCACCACATCACTTCCTAATGCATTCCATTTGCTAACTACTCTGACACTGAAAAAGTTCTTTCTAACGTCTCTGTGGCTCATTTGGGTACTCAGCTTCCACCTGTGTCCCCTTGTTCGCGTCCCACCAGTGTTGAAAAGTTCGTCCTTGTTTACCCGGTCGATTCCCCTGAGGATTTTGTAGGTTGTGATCATGTCCCCCCTTACTCTTCTGTCTTCCAGTGTCGTGAGGTGCATTTCCCGCAGCCTTTCCTCATAACTCATGCCTCTTAGTTCTGGGACTAGTCTAGTAGCATACCTTTGGACTTTTTCCAGCTTCGTCTTGTGCTTGACAAGGTACGGGCTCCATGCTGGGGCCGCATACTCCAGGATTGGTCTTACATATGTGGTGTACAAGATTCTGAATGATTCCTTACACAGGTTCCTGAACGCCGTTCTGATGTTAGCCAGCCTCGCATATGCCGCAGACGTTATTCTCTTTATGTGGGCTTCAGGAGACAGGTTTGGTGTGATATCAACTCCTAGATCTTTCTCTCTGTCTGTTTCATTAAGTACTTCATCTCCTATTCTGTATCCTGTGCCTGGCCTCCTGTTTCCACTGCCTAGTTTCATTACTTTGCATTTACTCGGGTTGAACTTCAACAGCCATTTGTTGGACCATTCACTCAGTCTATCCAGGTCATCTTGTAGCCTCCTACTATCATCCTCTGTTTCAATCCTCCTCATAATTTTTGCATCGTCGGCAAACATTGAGAGGAACGAATCTATACCCTCTGGGAGATCATTTACATATACCAGAAACAGTATAGGTCCAAGGACTGACCCCTGCGGGACTCCACTTGTGACGTCTCGCCAATCTGAGACCTCACCCCTCACACAGACTCGTTGTCTCCTGTTGCTTAGGTATTCCTCTATCCACCGGAGTACCTTCCCTCTCACTCCAGCCTGCATCTCCAACTTTCGCACTAGCCTCTTGTGTGGCACTGTATCAAAGGCTTTCTGACAATCCAAAAATATGCAGTCTGCCCACCCTTCTCTTTCTTGCCTTATTTTTGTTGCCTGGTCGTAGAATTCAAGTAACCCTGTGAGGCAGGACCTGCCATCCCTGAACCCATGTTGATGCTGTGTTACAAAGTTCCTTCGCTCCAGATGCTCCACTAGTTTTTTTCGCACAATCTTCTCCATCAGCTTGCATGGTATGCAGGTTAGGGACACTGGCCTGTAGTTCAGTGCCTCCTGTCTATCCCCTTTCTTGTATATCGGGACTACGTTAGCTGCTTTCCAAGTATCTGGCAGTTCCCCTGTTGCCAGTGATTTGTTATACACTATGGAGAGTGGTAGGCTCAGTTCTCTTGCTCCTTCCTTTAGAACAAAAGGGGAGATTCCATCTGGGCCTATAGCCTTCGTCACGTCCAACTCTAGTAAACACTTCCTTACTTCCCCACTGGTAATCTCAAACTCTTCCAGTGGTTCCTGGTTAGCTATTCCCTCACTTACCTCTGGAATTTCTCCTTGTTCTAAGGTGAAGACCTCCTGGAATTTCTTATTCAATTCCTCACACACTTCCTTGTCAATTGTAGTGAATCCTTCCGCCCCTATCCTTAATCTCATAACCTGTTCCTTTACTGTTGTTTTTCTCCTAATGTGGCTATGCAACAATTTAGGCTGAGTCTTTGCCTTGCTTGCGATGTCATTTTCGTATTGTCTTTCTGCCTCTCTCCTCATCCTGACATATTCATTCCTGGCATTCTGGTATCTTTCTCTGCTCTCCAGTGTCCTGTTATTCCTATAGTTTCTCCATGCCCTTTTACTTTGCTGCTTAGCTAGCCTACATCTTTGATTAAACCATGGGTTTCTCATCTTCATTTCTCTGTTTTCCTTTTGGACTGGGACAAACTTGTTTGCTGTGTGTGTGTGTGTGTGTGTGTGTGTGTGTGTGTGTGTGTGTGTGTGTGTGTGTGTGTGACACAAATAACCAGTATGCGTTTTGAAACCTTCATATCAATACTGATATTTACCACGATGATACCGAAACAAAATGCAGCAAAATAACAAAAACAAATAAAATGTTTTAAAAACAAAACAAAACAAAACAACTAGTGTTTTCTTCCTCTGCCATTGTACCCCCTTCCCCTTCCCCTAACCCTGACAAACCGACTGCCTCGCACCCCCTGTACCCTTATTAACCCCTTTCGAAAAAAATATCAAAACAACTCCAACAAAAAAGTATACGAATATATATATTGAGGGGGTGAACCACCTCTGGTTGCGTTTGTAGGGACCCTTGACCTCGAAAAAGAGGATATGTTGCATCCGGGGAGCCTTGTGGGGCACCCGCGTGCACTCACATATTGTCATTTCTTACCACCCCTTATATATATTGCGTACTGTATTTCGTCATTTTGAGTTAAAACTATATATATCTTAAAATTGAGAATATATAAAACTTAAAGGTAAGAATATATAGAGCAACATAATGGCCTGCACACACTAAAGCCGCCAGTTCTACAATGAAATGCTTAAGTCCAAATGCGTTAACACAATATATTTATCCAGTCTCTTAAAACCAGTTGAAAGAAACCCGTTTTTTTTTTATCCCCCCGGCCGAAAATAGAAAGTGAAATATATAATTCCCAGTGGAGCGAGAAAACAGATCAGCTTCGTGATTCCAACTTTGGGAATCTGTGAGGGCGAGAATTCCAAGTGAAATCATGAGAGATAACATGAGGGTGGGATGGTTAGTCAATTACTGGGAGAGGAGAGGAGAGGAGTGGTGATAAGAAGAGAAGAGAAGAGAGGAGAGGAGTAGAGGCAGAAGCTGAGAGGAAAGGGTAAATTATAGACTGAGGAAGTTTAAAATGAAGAGCAAAAGTAACAATAGACAGTTACTGCCCTGTGCCAGGTAAGTCCACTGCGGGCTCACCATAGCCCGTGCTACTTGCCCCGCTCCTGTGCCAGGTAAGTCCACTACGGGCTCACCATAGCCCATGCTACTTTTTGCCGAGTAGCTGAATCTAAAACAACAACGTAACAATAGAAATATGTCCCGGTAGTGGTGGTACTGGGAGATATAGGGTAGTTGCAGTGGGTAGATGATGAACTAGTGGGAAGTAGTAACGGTGGTGATGGCAGGGAGAAGATGCTAAGAGGACATTTCCCGTCAGAGATGAGTGTGCTGGAAATAAATGTTACGAGGGCACTGGAAACTATTAAAGGAGCATTGAAAACGTTATCAAAATGTTGGAGATATTATGTAAACATGGACGAGTCTACCAATAGTAAGAACATGGGAGAGATTTCCCCATGTAAAGGATAGTACAGTGATGTATAAGAAATATTACTGAAGTATGGGGCAGAGAATGACAATTTTGGAAAGAATAATACATAAGAGGTTACGCTACAGCAGACACAAGGGTACAACAAATATTAGGGTTGTGACTAGTGATTAAGTTGACCAAACCACACACTAGAAAGTGAAGGGACGACAACGTTTCGGTCCGTCTTGGACCATTCTCAAATCAATTGTGATATGTGACTTGAACCATATGATCAAGTCTCACAATCGACTTGAGAATAGTCCAGGACGGACCGAAACGTCGTCGTCCCTTCACTTTCTAGAGCGTGGTTTGGTCAACATATTTCAGCCACGTTATTGTGACTCCTCGTCTGCGAGTAGTGATTAGTTTCAGCCGAGACTAGGCTACAGAAAGCGCCGCTTGACTTTACCAAAGACATGGAGAAGCTGTATTAATCAGACGATACAAAGATCCATAAAATGGTAACAATATCGAAGAACTTAAAGGAATATATAGAGAAATCTAGATCTCAAGTAGACTACGACTTAAAAGACTAACTTGTTAAGCTGGATCTCCATGACTGGATTTCCAGCGGATAGTTACACTAGAACGTCGCCCGACAGTTGCTAACTGAACACTGAAACTCTGGAATTAAATTGGCAACCAAAATTGGCGGAGCCAGAAACCTGATTTCTGGCTCCGCACTTCTGAACCTCTAGGTCTGGGGCCCTTAACGTGGGATATCCATACCCTTTGGGGCCATGGGAACCAATTACTGCGGGTATAGTAATAGCATTGAACAATAAACAAATATTTATTAGATCAGAATGATCACAGTCAGTAACTGTATCTCGTTTCAATGTTTTGGCTGCACAAAAAACAACAATAAAGTGTCACGTGTTGCAGTTAGCTTGTGTATTTGTAATTTGCCATTTTTCTACTTTATAAAATGTTAAAATTCTACTTTTAAAATGTATAAAATTCATGTAAACTTTTTATATCTATACATCTATATCTATAAAATGTTAAAATTGAGCTGTTTTGTTCCTAGTTATCCATATGTTCAGTAAAACCAAGCTACTGACATCTTTTGAGGTCATACTGGTAGCTAACAGTACTGATGGTGATGACTGCCTGGCGAATGGAGCATGGGAGCATAATGGGTAACTCACAAGGGGTCTCTAATCATACAAATGTCATGAACCCATGCCCCAGGAGTAGCTGGCTGGGAGCCTACTAGTATGACACCTCACTTCTCAGCCTGTAGGGCGAGCTAAGGGCTGAACTATCCCGGCGACAGATTCACGAAGCAGTTACGCAAGTACTTACGAACGTGTACATCTTTCCTCATTTTTTGACGGCTTTGGTTACAGTTATTAAACAGTATTTACAGTCATGCTTGTAAATTAAAATTTACAAGCATGAAACCTTCCCAATCAACTTTGGTTATTGTTTTAAAGTCTTCTGGTGCTTCGGATCTTATTAACTGTTTAATAACTGTAAACAAAGCCGCAAAGATTGAGAAAAACTTACAGGTTCGTAAGTGCAAGCGTAACTGTATCGTGAATCTAGCCCCTGACCTCTCAGCCCGTCCTTCAAACAAAGACCCAAAAGTGATTCCATGCACCCGCCAAACCCCCTGTTTATGAAAGAAAAACGGTTTACACACGACTCACAACTGATTTCGTTCGAACAAGTGCTTCACTGACGAATTTTGTTCGAACCACAACGCTGTAAATGCTTCACCCACGTACTACAAATACAAATAATCGCCAACAGAACCTAAACACCTAACCTAACCTAACCTATGCCTATATATGCACAATATGCAAATATATTATAATATTACTTTATAATTTGAGAAAATTCCCGTTTTGAATGAACAGCATGTAAAAATTTATGAATGCGTCTGTGGGGTCGACCGCTGGATGTAATGGACTTGAGTCTAGGACGGGTTGGACCATGTGCTCCGATACTGGCAGCGACTGGATACGAAAACAAACAGCCAACACGATAACAGCAGCAAAGCATCAAAACAAAGGCGCTACCGACAATGACAAAATCGTCAGTAAACAAAGCATTATAAAACACCAAACAAATACAAACCAATTTGTTTGACAAGCAAATGCCAAACAAAACAAGAAAAAACAATAATAAAATGTAACAAATTTGTGTTGCTCACTCGCTCAAACACAAAACAGTTCTGGACAATTACTATTGCAGCCAAACCAAAAGTTGGAGGCTATTGTGGGACGAAATATTAGCGAATGTCAGACCAGTTATGAATATGCTCGTGTGCAGTATATTCGAATATACCCGTGTGCAGTTAAGGGTTCTGACAGCATACACGTCACACGAATGTTTTGCTCCCAGACCTCAGTAAGGATATCCTTTTCTTCTTCCCTTGATACCCTTTTCTTAACTAAACTGCTCCGTAAAAAATACAGCTGTTGTTCCTAAGAAGAAACGTACGAAACCAAGCATCCAATCAATCGAGGCCGACGCATAGAAAACGTTAACTTGTTTCTAACACGACGCATTTGTAACGGATTGGTCAATTCCGTAACAAATGCGA
This sequence comes from Procambarus clarkii, assembly GCF_040958095.1. NCBI lineage: Eukaryota > Metazoa > Arthropoda > Malacostraca > Decapoda > Cambaridae > Procambarus > Procambarus clarkii. The sequence goes on from NC_091158.1 coordinate 14,387,475, forward strand.
CGTATTTGAGACCGAAAATGGCCCCGATCGGACACTATTCCATCGACGACGTGGAAGGGGGAGGGGGGGGGACGAACACCCATTATAATCAATGACCCAGAACCCTGTCGCTCTTAATTACTCAGTCAATACCAGGTGATTCAACCTGAAATAAACGAGGGGGAATAGTTCTGTAGACATTTACAATAATTTTTAACTAATAAATAAATAAAAACCTTCTTATTCACTGTCGTTAGCTTGTTAACATTATTTATCATTAATTTGTCAACATTTTTTATTTGTCATTAATTTATCAACATTCTTGATTTGTCATTAACTTGTCAAGTAAGTCACCAATTACGTACCACTCGAGTCATGCAGCACGTACCCATAGCAGCAAGCAACTGGCAGTCTCACGTACATAAAATATTTAATTCCCTGCACCAAAATTTGGCAAATGCTATCACGATATTCCTGCCGTTAAATATTGCTTAAAATAATTATAATCGCTCAACAGTCATCGGTGTTACATAGTCCCACACAACCAGTCCTTCAGTGCATGCTGAGCTCTTCTAATATTACTTTCCTTAGCTAGGGGTAAATGTGGCTTCCAGCACAAGGGCAGGGGGGCCACGGGGCTATGGTGAGCTAGTATGTATGTATGTATGTATGTATGTATGTATGTATGTATGAACCTTATCTTTTGAGGTTATCTTGAGATGATTTCGGGGCTTTAGTGTCCCCGCGGCCCGGTCCTCGACCAGGCCTCCACCCCCAGGAAGCAGCCCGTGACAGCTGACTAACACCGAGGTACCTATTTTACTGCTAGGTAACAGGGGCATAGGGTGAAAGAAACTCTGCCCATGGTTTCTCGCTGGCGCCTGGGATCGAACCCAGGACCACAGGATCACAAGTCCAGTGTGCTGTCCGCTCGGCCGACCGGGAGCAGACCCGTCTAACTCCCGGGTACATATGTACTGCTAGGTGAACAGGTACATAAGGGTGAAAGAAACTATGCACATTTGTTTCCACCTCGGCCGGGAATCGAACCTGGGCCCTTAGGACTACGACTCCCGAACGCTGTCCACTCAGCCGCGAGGCCGAATATGTGTGTGTGTGTGTGTGTGTGTGTGTGTGTGTGTGTGTGTGTGTGTGTGTGTGTGTGTGTGTGTGTGTGTGTGTGTGTGTGTGTGTACTCACCTAGTTGTGCTTGGTGGGGTTGAGCTCTGGCTCTTTGGTCGGAGCTGGCTCTTTTTGAAGACCCATTTTGTTTGAGGGGGCAAAAATATTTTTTTTACTGTTCTCGTGGAAATGAGATGCAAAGTTCCATTTGTAAAGCCGTTTGATCTGCTTAAACTATTAAAGTATCTGATAAAACATTTGCATTGGAGAATGGCGAGAGAGAGAGAGAGAGAGAGAGAGAGAGAGAGAGAGAGAGAGAGAGAGAGAGAGAGAGAGAGAGAGAGAGAGAGAGAGAGAGAGAGAGAGAGAGAGAGAGAGGAGTTAAAACAATTTAAATCAATTACAAAATGAGTTAATTATCAGCGCTTGTGACGATCTCCCCTACACGAATACTCAGTTATTTAACTCCTCAGTTATTCAGCTTCAGTTAGATGAGGTTAAACATCAACCCCCAACATTACCTCACCCGTCCCAACATCCGTAATTCTATAAAAAAGGACGGACCTAAATCCGTTCGTGATTTCACCCATTCATCTCTCCATCGCCAGCTTTTCTCCCGTGCTCTGACCTGACCTGGTACGATGTGTAGCGATATATTCCACACGAGGTAGTTCCTGCTGCCGGCAGATGACCTGCGCGACAGAACCAGAGGCCTGTCGCACTGTCTCTCCCTCTCTCCTCCCCCTTCCCTTCTTCTTGATTCCCTCACTCACTCCCTTCCAACCTTCCCGTCCTCCCTCCCACCTGCAGGCCGCTCCTCTTAAGTGGTGGTCGAAACCAACGAGGTCAAATAAGAGAGGAACACAAAAGTGGTTCTCAGGCAATATTCCAAGAAGAAACCTTCAAGTGTTGGGAGCCCGGGTCAGTTCTAACACCAAAAGCTTACGGTAAGGGGAGACGACCAAGACAATAAATTCTAGAGACTCTTTCCACCGATTTGGTAGGGTGTCGCAATGGGAGCCCCGATTGCCTTATATTAGGATCAATGAGGAGGGGGATGGGCCGTTCAAAACCCGTCCTTGATGGTCACCAACCCATTACTAATCACCATGTAAAGTTGGGTAAAGCTAGCCACAAGCACCTGGCCTCTAACATTAGACATGTATACAGACATTCTTATGTAGATGGAGAAACTGAGGAATAGATAAATGAGAGAGATGGGCTGATTATAATACCAAGAAGAGTAAAAGTCAAGAGGGAAGAGGAAGGATGACCTGAGCATTTACTACATCTACTGATCTACTTTCTACGCCAACACGCCAGAGAAGAATGTGAAACATTTTAACGTTGCAACTATGAAAATATATATTAGACTTATTGACCATAACCATTCTATATTGTGTGATACTGCTGCCCAGGAAACATGGAAAACACAAACAAAAAAACAAATCTGGAAAGTATAATATTTTGCAGAAACTCTTCATGACGACAAACTCTAGTGAGACGCAACAAGGTAAAAATATTTGCAACATGTATGTGTATTACTGTAAAACACACACCGAGGGAGACAGAACATTTATAAAATATTAAAGATACGAAGCCATTCAACAAATGGGAACAACAAATATATCCGTTGCGAGAAGGTTGGAGACAACGAAACCTATACATCTTTCTTCCAAAGTTCGCCACCCAAGGTGATACATCAGACAACCTCGCGGCGCTACGATGCTCATAAACCGTTCAATAAATGGAACCCAAGCCACCATGATTGAGGAAAGATGCACATGTTTCGTATGTGGACACTTAAATGCTTGATAAAGCCTGGTCCACAAGAATAAAAGACACGATAAAAGCACATCGGTAAATTATCTACCACGAGTGTTAAGAAACTGGAATGGTTTATCAAGCAGAGAGGTGGGCGCTGATGGTGTAGTGGGGCCTATATGTCTGATGAAACACAAGGACAAGGCTGAGCTTGTACAAGCTGAACCACTCCCCTCTTGTAACTACTGAACCAGTCCCCTCTTGTAACTACTGAACCAGTCCCCTCTTGTAACTACTGAACCAGTCCCCTCTTGTAACTACTGAACCAGTCCCCTCTTGTAACTACTGAACCACTCCCCTCTTGTAACTACTGAACCACTCCCCTCTTGTAACTACAAGTTAAATGCAATTAGGAAAACACACACACACAAAACTGGTATAAAAAAGCGAAAAGCAAATTAGAGTTCAATACAGATAAAAGCAAAGCGAAACTGATAACACACACACACACACACACACACACACACACACACACACACACACACACACACACACACACACACACACACAGAGTGAGTGCGTGCGGCCACACTCACTTGGACTGGTGAAACTTGACAGGTTAGATAAAGATAAAACTGTTTACTACTGGTGGTACGCGAACAAGGGGACACAGGTGGAAACTGAGTACCCACATGAGCCACAAGGACATTAGAAAGAACTTTTTCAGTGTTAGAGTAGTTAACAAATGGAATGCATTAGGTAGTGATGTGGTGGAGGCTGACTCCATACACAGTTTCAAATGTAGATATGATAAGAGCCCAGTAGGCTCAGGAACCTGTACACCAGTTGATTGGCAGTTGAGAGGCGGGATCAAAGAGCCAGAGCTCAACCCCCCGCGCAAGCACAACTAGGTGAGTACACCCACACAGAAAAAGACAATACCACAAAATAAAACAACTGTCAATGCACCACAAGAAAGTCACGATAAACAAAATCTCATTATTATGGACAGCAAGGAACAATATCCTCTCAAAATAAAAGTAAAAATAACCTTGAAAAACGACTTTGATACAAGTAATAATCTTCAGTTAAGCTAGGCAAGATCGGAGCTTCTGAACCTTGTTAAAAAGTTTATTTATTCCTGGTCATCAGATTTGTTTTCTTTTTTTTTTTCTCTCTCTCTCTCTCTCTCTCTCTCTCTCTCTCTCTCTCTCTCTCTCTCTCTCTCTCTCTCTCTCTCTCTCTCTCTCTCTCTCTCTCTCTCTCTCTCTACCTGAAGCAAAACAATGCCCCGGCGTGCTAGCTTGATCAAGACTAAGCGGTATTGAATTTCACGTCTACCCTTCAGGTCCTTGGTGTGACGAGATGAATAACGTGGGTGAGAGTCGACGGAACAAGAAGAGATGAAGGATGGATGAGAGGTAACAAGAGGAGTTCAGGGGGTGATAGAAAAGGGAGAGGGGGGGGGGGAATAGGGCAGTGAATTGAGGGGTTACAGAGAAGCCGAAAGAAGGGAAGAAGGGGGTTACAGGCAAGTCAGGAGAGATCCGAGATGTTACAAATAAGCGAGTTTAGAGACGAGTAGCACCGACGCCTTACAATTATTCCTCATCACTTAGCATTTATAACAGTAACTCTTGACATCAATGATTAACGCAACTCGGGACCTTAGAATAACGACACATTAACTGAGGCACTGAACGCTGATCATCACAGTTTACAGCAGGCTTCACTACCTTGCTCACTTGGACTGGTGACGCCCCTCTACACCCTACGACATGTCACTCGTCTACACTGACTAGTCTCTTGAATCATCGCCGAAGGACTTAAAGAACACTGCGAATTTAACCTGTTATCACGAGCTGTCGCAAACAGTCTATTAGATACCAACGGTAATAGATAAAACATACTTTAGTAATCAATTTAATGTAACAGCCATACTTGAAGTCTGGTGTGGTTATGTCTCCACCTCTCTCCTCTGACCCGGCATCTTGTGTTTGGTTTTACTTTCTTCTTGAATCGACCAATCAGTCTTCAAGAACACTTTCTTGAGTCGGTCAAGGGATAGCGCTGGGAGGCAGTGTGGAGTGTCAGCTTGTGAGGAGTAAGTAGGAGGAAGACTTTGGAGGGGCAGCTTGGAGGAGTAGCTAGAAGGGGCTCCCTGGAGGGGCAGCTAGAAGGGGCAGGTTTGAGAGGCAGCTCGGAGCAGCTTTGATAGCTGGCCTGTATGGGTACCCTTCCGTATACACTAAGCTAAACAAGACTACACAGATATTCGTACCCAACAAAAAATTCGCAAACTCTGACAAAATAAATTAAAAGCTAATCCAGTACTTCGTTTCCAACCCCCACATGGACGATAAAACGATATATTGATACGATTCTCGGGCACGATATAAATCTCCAGGATTTATGACAGGCAATTACTTCGTCGGCACTTAAACTGATAAATTGGACTCCCGAACAACTTTCAAACTAACAGTATAATTTGATAAAATTCCAGAGCAGATTATAGTAAAATGCGTACGAATGTCAGTGGTTCAGAAAATAAAGAGTAACTTTAGTACCTTGTGGATATGTCCATGTCATAACATGGACATTTTGCCCTTATCATTTGTGAATCCAACAAGCACGAAATATTGTACTTAAGGTCTACCAATTTTCTGAATATATACATATGTCTGCCTGTCATACAGATGTGTATGTCTCAGGATACCTAGAATTTCAACATTATGCTGTAGTGAGGAACTATTTTATTTGTGCAGGTCCGCACAATGGCAGCCTTAATGCTTCTTGAAGGTCGTTGTTCGATGCCTGAATTCCTGAGTCACTAGAGGGGGAGTAGGTAAGGGGGAAAAGACCCGGGCACCGCTTGGTACCTCTCCCACCTAGTAAATCCTACCCCAGTATGGTTAGTTACAGATAACTAGTGATCAGACATAAATACATAAATATTTCATTAAAATCTGCATCACTAACCACAGGTATGCTGCCGGTCGCTTCTGGGGTATAAATAACCAGGTGATATATGCAGCGAGTTCTTCAGTTGTGGAGAGCGAATGAAACAGTACACGGGTAGATGGGATCCCTCTCAAAGGCCTCCCGCAGCCTCTGCTATGCAGATTAGTGTACATAAATTGATTTAATTATCGAGTGGCACATAATATGCGCTTGGCTGACACTGAAGCAGTGATCAATTAATCTGCATGTGAAGTGCAGCGATATCTTAGAGGCTGTTTCGATGTCTTGCAAGCTGCAGTGATATACTGAATGTTGCAGCTCCTCCTTTGATGTGGCAGCGCTATATTCGATGATGCATTTCCACAAGGCATGTTGAAACGCTTTATTGGATGTACAAGGGCTGTCTCGGATGTTGCAGCCCCATGTGGTGTCTTGTACGCCATCTTGCATGCTGTAACGACACCTGGGAAGTTTGAAAACACTCGAATTTGTGATTATTCACATGTTTTCTGTCGAAAAAGAAGTTATATAACATATATATCGCTCAGATATCATCATAATATACCCCTGGAAAAGGGGCAAACAGTTGGTGTGGGACTACACATGTGTATCCACCCCTGGCTGACACCTATATACGCTTCGATGTTGATCAAGCAGGTGAGGCGGCACAGGGAAACAGCAGAATGAAATACAGGCGATTGGAAGGTCAATACACCTTTGTTCCCATAGCGTCGGAGACGTATGGCCCCTGGGGTAGGAGCGCCTTGGAATTTCTCAAGGAATTGGGCTCCAGGCTCATTGACGTCACCAGAGACCCAAGGGCAGCCAGTTTTTTGTTTCAGCGCTTCAGTGTGGCGATCCAGAGGGGGAATGCCTGCTGCATCCTCGGTTCCTGCTCGAAAGCGGAGGAGCTTCAAGAGATCTATAACATTTAAGCACTTATTGTATCAACCAATGTACATCTTATAACCTTTAAATATATATATTAAACCGTTTTGTTTATATTACAATCGCATGTATAGTACATAAATTGATTTTTTTTAATTCGGCTATCCATAATTTATTTTTATTTAGGCAAACAAATTGGTATTCGTGTTACGTCGGCCAGAAAGATTTTCTCCCGCTTAATGCAACTCACGTTCCATAGAGACCAATTTATCGTCAAAGTTTATAGCGCTTATATTTAATGCACTTCCGCGGCTTCCAGTGATGGGTATCTTGTTGGTATTGGGAGCAAGGGTGAGGGTGGTGGATGGATGCGGGGGAGGGAGGGAGGGGGGGGGGGGCGGCAGTACACTATATAGTACTGCTCAGTTCTATAACCACTCCACCATCAATTGCCTAAGTGTTGAAGGGCTCTGAGACCCGGATGCATCCGACACCCAGCAACACTCGTGGCGTATTCTGGCCATAGTTATTTCATTAATTCCTTGACCATGATCGAAACACAACAATCCGGCTCGTCTAGCAGGGACTTCTTCCCAAAGTGATGTAGGCTACTTCCCTACTGTTGTAGGAAAGTAGGAAAGTGATGTACACTTCCCTACTGATGTAGGAAAGTAGGGAAGTGATGTACACTTCCCTACTGATGTAGGAAAGTAGGGAAGTGATGTACACTTCCCTACTGATGTAGGGAAGTAGGGAAGTGATGTACACTTCCCTACTGATGTAGGGAAGTAGGGAAGTGATGTACACTTCCCTACTGATGTAGGGAAGTAGGGAAGTGATGTACACTTCCCTACTTCCCACCGTGATGTACACGTCCCAGTGTGGCTCGTCCAGCAGGGGACCCCTCACCCCATCTTGCTCAACACGTCACAAGTCTTCGTCCTCCAATGTTTATCAATTAAGTGCTTCGGAAATCTGTGGCGCCATCTTTCCCGGCCAAAAATCTCTTGATGGAAAGTCAATCACAAGCGAAGAGGTTACCGATTACGTCATAGTGCTTTATTTATGTATTTATTTTACATAAGTGGGTACAGGAGCAGCTGACTTCTGACTCCTGTTAGCAGGCTGAGAGTTTTCCCTTCCCATAACTTATGGCAAGCCTTACCTAACTATAGCTTTCCTCCGGAACACGACCCGCCAACCGGTTAACAACCAGGTACCCAATTACTGCTGGGCGCACAGGGGCGAACAGCTGAGGATTAGTGCCCAGTCAATTGACCCTGGCCAGGATCACATCCAGACCAAATCGTTATAGAGGTACTGTGATATCCTGCCATCTATAACGGTTCAGCGATATCTTGCAATCTATGGAGGTACAGTGACATCCTGCCACATCATTCAATCTTATTCGTCATGTCTCAGACGATCCTACTGAATATATATATATATATATATATATATATATATATATATATATATATATATATATATATATATATATATATATATATATATATATATATAGCCTCAAAAGAGACAACCAGCAAGCAGTTCTTAAGGGAAACTGTACACGTTAATACACGTAATACAAGTCGCTGTTTGTATAGTAATCACCGGACGCTCTCATATCTTCTCGTACCATCAACACGTCGTAATAAAAAAAAATACTTAAAATATGCATCAAATTATTAGAACACTGTTCTAAATAACGGTACGCCTAAGGCAACTAACTCCTTACCTAACCCACAGGTAAGACACCTAGCACCTTACCTAACCCACAGGTAAGACGTCTAACACCTTACCTAACCCACAGGTAAGACGTCTAACACCTTACCTAACCCACAGGTAAGACCTCTAACACCTTACCTAACCCACAGGTAACACATCTAACACCTTACCTAACCCACAGGTTAGACACCTAACACCTTACCTAACCCACAGGTAAGACACCCAACACCTTACCTAACCCACAGGTAAGACACCTAACACCTTACCTAACCCACAGGTAAGACACCTAACACCTTACCTAACCCACAGGTAAGACACCTAACACTTTACCTAACCCACAGGTAAAACACCTAACACTTTACCTAACCCACAGGTAAGACACCTAACACCTTACCAAACCCACAGGTAAGACACCTAACACCTTACCTAACCCACAGGTAAGACACCTAACACCTTACCTAACCCACAGGTAAGACACCTAACACCTTACCAAACCCACAGGTAAGACACCTAACACCTTACCTAACCCACAGGTAAGACACCTAACACCTTACCTAACCCACAGGTAAGACACCTAACACCTTACCTAACCCACAGGTAAGACACCTTACACTTTACCTAACCCACAGGTAAGACACCTAACACCTTACCTAACCCACAGGTAAGACACCTAACACCTTACCTAACCCACAGGTAAGACACCTAACACCTTACCTAACCCACAGGTAAGACATCTAACACCTTACCTAACCCACAGGTAAGACACCTTACACTTTACCTAACCCACAGGTAAGACACCTAACACCTTACCTAACCCACAGGTAAGACACCTAACACCTTACCTAACCCACAGGTAAGACACCTAACACCTTACCTAACCCACAGGTAAGACATCTAACACCTTACCTAACCCACAGGTAAGACACCTAACACCTTACCTAACCCACAGGTAAGACATCTAACACCTTACCTAACCCACAGGTAAGACACCTAACACCTTACCTAACAAAACAATAAACTCAGTACTCACTTGGCGGCGGAAAATATCATCTCTTGGTCCTAAGTCACTGATACTCACCTGTAAAGAGAAAAATATATGTACTGTCATTCTTATACACAGTTATGCATACATTATACAAAGTTATACATACGAAATAATAATTATTGTTATTAATTTATCTCACCTATAAGAGAACTAAGATAAAGGGGTAATCTGTGATGAGAAAGAATGGTGTATAACGTGAATATGTATCTCACTATGTATGGGGAAAGAGGACATGTATACCTCATTATGTGCCTCATTATATATGACACAAGGAATATGTATCCCCCCCCTTCTTAATGCATCTTCAAGTATAAACATCATGTATAAAGCATTAAGTGCATATTTATGCATTAAAGATGGATATGTATACCGTATTACGTTCCTCTTTATGTATGAGAAAGGGACTCCTTTACGTGCCTCATACGAGTGAAAAGTATCGTGTAGAGTTCTTTACCTCTTTTCACTCACTGTATTCACAACGCCTCACAATTGAAGTAGCCCTCATATTTTGGTCACACTCAACACACTAATCAATTTACGAGTACCTTCTCGGGCTGGACCAATCCCCGTCAGGCTACGAATTTCCATGTCGAGGATTGAGTACGTAACCACTTTGGACTTTAAAAGTCCTTTACAACATCGGCACTGTTGTTGTTGTTAAAGATTCGCTACTTGGAACAAGCAGTTCCAAGTAGCACGGGCTATGGTGAGCCCGTAGATCGGCACTATTCAAGGTCCGTTGTAACTATTCACATCTATGTCTCAAAAAGGTAAGAATTCAACTTCTAAGATATCTGTGGTATTTATTATGGGTTCTCTGTTCAACATCGCCTCTTGTCTATTTTTTTTCCTTTCTCCAAATTAGATTCTCTAAACTGTGATGGTCTCTGGCTCTATAAGAGAGTCTTTTGTCAGTGCTCTATATCCAAAATGACTTATGGGGCTTTATCCTGACTCTCGTCTTACTAACTATCGACGTCTTAGTATTTCACTCAGCGATTTGGAAATATTTTGCCCTCGTATAATGCTGAATTCATCTTCCTGGAAGATCTTCATGTCCACCATGTGTGTGTGTGTGTGTGTGTGTGTGTGTGTGTGTGTGTGTGTGTGTGTGTGTGTGTGTGTGTGTGTGTGTGTGTGTGTGTGTGTGTGTGTGTGTGGTGCTCGGCAGAGTTACCGAGTGGAAGGGGTCGACCTTATAGTTCACCTACGTGACGTTGAGGAAAGGAAAGATGAAGCAAAAGATTGTCTAGTAAAGGTGTCAGAGGGAAAACAAAAGAGGGGGGGAGATGTGAGAGACGGAGGAAATGGGTGGATGGTGAAGACGAGGTAAAAAAGAGGGTAGCGAACTCAGATCATTAAAAAAGGGGAAACTAACTAACTGGCAGAATTCCCTCCTCTTCCATAACAAAGGCACCACTGGTACCAGGCGAGGGCAAGAGGGGAGAGGAACATGTACAATTGTAGATGGAAGGAAAAGACGAGAGGGTAAGTTGATGGGAAAGGTAATTGGTAGACTGGAGGAAAACGAAGAAAGAGGAAGAGGAGAAATAAGGGAATGAGGAACTGGAAGGTATAAAGGATGAAGGAAACTCGTTAAGGAATCACTTAAAAAGAAATCTAAGAATATAATTAAAGAAGCACGTGAGAAAGGTGTGGAAAGGAATGAAGGATAAGACAAGGAATGAACGGAGGAGGAGAGAAGATCGGAGAGCTAAGGCCGTGCAGACTGGCACAGAGTACGGGGGATAGTGACCTACAAGAAGAATGTCTAATGAAGTGTTCCAAGAGGTAGTAAGCTGAAGTGCTTGCAAGCATTCAAAGTGTGTGTGTGTGTGTGTGTGTGTGTGTGTGTGTGTGTGTGTGTGTGTGTGTGTGTGTGTGTGTGTGTGTAAATGTTTACGTTAATATTTTACACGTCTGCCCGACATTATACGCTGGTATGAGTAACATTATACGCTGGTATGAGCAACATTATACGCTCTTCTGCCATATATATATAACATCCATCCTCAATATCTTGAGTTATGAGAAAAATCCCAGTGATACTGATATGGTTTCGTCCAATAATAGCTGTGATTTAGAAATTCTCATTGACAGGCGATTTATAAGGATGGGTTTGACCTTCGACTCGGTGATGCCAAATATATTACGGTGGAGGAGAGTGCCAAGGAGACTCTTCGAAGATGTGAGGAATCTAATCCTTTTGTTCGGCACTCTGAGGTTTGGTACGGGTCAGATTAGTGCGTCTAATCCACACTTTGTCGTGAAGAAAAGTTCCCTGCATTTTATAGTTGGATATTTTATTAATGTTATTTTATTGGTAGTTATTGATAATTGTATTATTATTATTATTACAAAATATTAACTAATTATTTTTTCTGGCAAACAGACAAGTTATACACAGAAATCCCCTCCCTCACTCATCCACCCACACACACACACACACACACACATATGTAGACTCAAAAACACACACATACAATCACCCAAACCCCCTTCATCAACCCACCCTATAAACTACCCTCATCCACCCACACACACATAAAGGCACAAGCATTCACTCACACACACACACACACACACACACACACACACACACACACACACACACACACACACACACACACACACACACACACACACACACACACACACAAACTATACCCTCTCCCTTCCCTTCAGGGCCCCTCACCCTAGGCAACGCAGCAATCTCTCCCAGGCCATTAAACCAGGCGTCTCCCCTACTCTCTCCCTCCCCTCGAACCACAGACTTTCCCCTCAGTCTCCAAAAAGCTTCTTTAAACACCTAAACACACGTGATATGGACTCGTCCTCGATACACTCAAAACACTAGTGTGAGGTCAACCTCCTGCATCCCTCACTTGCATTGTCGACGTACCTGTTGACGAATGTGCTCCTCTCTTTCATAATCTTAATCTTTTTTCATTTCACTCTTCCCTATTTTCATTTACTTTCTCTACATCCTTTTCAGGTGAATTACTGCTCATTCTACTCTTAAATCACACAAATAATGTGTAAACAAGCAGGTCATGGTGGCTTGGTTTCTTCACTTGGTGCTCGAGCTGGGCAATAATGTTTAGGTACCATTAAGGAGAAAGTTTTAGCTGACAAGCTGTGACCTCTGATTTAAGCAATTCAGGCTCCCTCGCTCCCTCACTCACTCACTCCACTCTAATCCTATATTCTGTTAAAACTACATCTCTAACGCTCTCAATTCTGCTCCCGTACACACACCCTTTTTCCCATCCTTTCCTGGGTCCTCCCATACATCTCCCCTCTACCTATTCGCAGCTATTATTGATAATACAATAACTTACATATCTTTGTTGACACGTTTATATTCTGAAGGAACTTCGGCCATCTTCAGGATATATGTTTGTGGTTTTCGTTGAAGTGTTCTTAAGATGATTATGTAATTCACGAAATTTAATCCCTTTAGGATATATATTTCAATGAGCCCTAATTGGAATTTCTCAAGATAGCAACAAGCTTGATCATCCCTACCAGTTTGGCCTGAAAGGTGGCGAGCACGTTTCTGTCCCTTGTCTTCTACAGGTCTCCGTGACGGACACATCTCTCTCACACCATCATAAAGACTACATTTTCTGCTCTTAATGATTACGGGTAATAATTCCTCTGCTTCATTAGCATTGTTCTATCTTCGAGTTCTTCTCTGAAGGGTTCTTCCACCCCTCTAGTCACTTCCTCTCTCTTGCAGCGTCCGTTAATAATTTCTTCCCTCTCATTCTCCTTAGCTCTCTCTCTCTCTCTCTCTCTCTCTCTCTCTCCGCCTCCATCTTTGAACTTTACCAGTTCCCCGTGAACCGGCAGAAGCTATCAGGGATATCTGCTTTTAGCATCAGCTGTGTTTGTACACATCGCGCAGTTCCCCTGCAGGCTGGCTTACTAAGACTCCCGTTGGCGTTCTGGAGGCTCAAGGGTATTTCTTTCCACGCCACCGTCAGGGAAGACAGGGATGGTGCCAAATGCTCCGCGTAGTTTCCAAGGATGAAGCGGCTACAGTGTTTGCTGCCGATTATCGTTCTGATAATCCACTTGAAGAGCTACAACAGAGGTAGAACAGATTATCGCTCTCATACACTACTAAAAAACATACTGAATTGGAGGAAGTATTATAGCAGGTATGAGTGATATACGTCAAGTTTATCATTTATTATCCACATTTCCATAATTGGCATTAAATGAAATTAAAAGCTGAATGCCGTGGATTTTATATTTAAATTTACATTACAGAACAGCCTTTGTCTCAAGTACAATATTATTAGTAAATTTTAATTTGAACTGTGCAAATAAAGGAAGCAATAATACATTGTGAAAAGGCTGAAATGACAGTACATCAGCTTCTATAAAGGGCAATATGCACTCCGTGACGTTATATATAACTTTGCCCGAAACGTTGTGCGTGATTAGCAGCCTAATTGCCCAATTATACCATGTTTCCACAGAATATAATCAAACGTGAGTATTTTTGTAAATAAAAAATCATAACAAAATTATTATATGCTAATATTCCTGCTATTAACCATTTAGTGAAAATAATGTATCTTGAGCAGCTGTAAATTTTATTATCAACATTTTCCATTGAAGAATGACAGGAGCAAAATTTTGGGATAGAATGTGGAAGTGCAAAATCGTCGCGAAACATGAAATATTTGCAATATTGCAACACTGAGCGGAGAGCCCCAGCAACACCGATATTTGATAACTTTTGATAGTGAGATAGTTATATGGGACCGCAGCGTTATGAAATATAAAGTATTATCGTGATATTTGAACGAAAGAGTCGAGTTGAGTAGCCTTAAACCCATCCTCCTAAAATGATACCACTTATAGCAACTATTGGCCAATGTTGTATTCCCAAAATAGATTACGTTTTATGCTATTGAAATAATCCAAATTCCAGATCAAAAACTGAAAAAGTAACTATACAACCTAACTAATCTTGTCCTAGACCTATTTAAACAATCCTAGTCCTAATATAGGTTCTCATCGCTTACCTAATTTAATTCACGACCTGATATACCTTCCAAGTGCTATATAGTCATACCAGCTAAGCATGTTCTCTATAGCGTCCACAATCGGTTAACACTTAAGTGAAATAATATCACTTCAGAACTACCTAAAAACAATTATTTCCGTAGCAGTCATACGAAGCATTGACAACAGTATTAGTCTCTGCAACACAAACATGACATATATCTATTAAAATTCCTCTGTTTGATCACCGGACTCCGAACTCTTTAAGGGCATCTCGCCATGTATCCTAATACAGAGTAATACAAGGTAAACCTTTTATTTTCGCACATTAATTATAGACATTTTAGTGTTATCTTCCGCGGGGGGCACTCTGGGCTTCTCCTGCTCGTGGCCGCCTCCCCACCCATGGTCTCAGGCACAGTATAAGAGCAGTGACGAGGTAAATCATCTTCTTTGTTTTTGCGTGCCTCCATTTCCTGCCTCTCACTTCTGAAAGGACTTTCGATATTAGACCTTGCGTATCACTTTTTTTTCCCCTCGATCCTTTTATATCTAGGCACGTGCACGCACGGGAAGACAAGCACCCTTTTATATAGGCATAAACGCAGATGCATATTATTATTTTCTTATCACAAGAAAATAAGAATGATATAATTGGTCGTTTGTGCTTGAAATAAACATCAGTCCTGTTTACGGGCTATTCATGCCCGTGCCACCTCTTGGGTGGCTTAATCTTTATCAAAATTTCAAAATAAAAATTTCAAAGAGGGAATTTCAAAATAAAAATCTTCGACTCAAATACATTAAACTCTCCAACTGTGATTTAGCTCAACGTCAGACACAACCTCCAAATACAACTTCAGACACCTCCAACACACTTTCAGACATTCCCAACGTCGTTTGACACCAACGTTTAAACATAAAAAATGGATATTTGTCACAATTTTACAAACGTTTCGTAACTACATTTTCGCCTCCAAGTACGTAGTAATGGCCGCGGTGAGCACTAATTACAGATTGTGGGGTTCTAAAGGCAACTTAGTATTCAGCTGAACATTGGTTGGGGAGAAGGTAATGAAAAGTTCTAATTTATATTGTTGTGCGTTGTTCTATCCCGGAGGAATGCTCTCTGATATTCCCTTTTGTCAAATTATGCTTTGATTCTTGGTAAAATACGTAGACTATTTAGCTAAAAGATATTCAGTGAAATGCATTGGGTTTAAACCATCTTCGATGTTCTAATTCAGTATAATTTATATAATGAATTTATCTTAAACAAAACACATACAAAACATACACAAAGACGGAATCACCGTACAAACCTCAACTATTGTGTATATGGCGAACAAGTCCCACAACAGAGCTCTGGGGCTCTACTTGGATCTACTCTCTTCCTAGGGCTAGATTCACGAAGCAGTTACGCAAATACTTACGAACGTGTACATCTTTCCTCAATCTTTGACGGCTTTGGTTGCAATTATTAAACAGTTAATGAGCTCCGAAGCACCGGGAGGCTGTTTATAACAATAACAATAACAACAGTTGATTGGCAAGTTTTTATGGTTGTAAACTGTTTAGTAAATGTAACCAAAGCCGTCAAAGATTGAGGAAAGATGTACTAGTTCGTAAGTACTTGCGAAATTGCTGCGTGAATCTGGCCCCTAGTCTTTAACCCCATTTATGGTTGTAAGCCTCTGATCTCGGAGGTAGAGTACAGGGTCCTCCAAAGTACCACGATCCACTAAGTTCTTCATCAATATCTCGCTTAGAATCTAAAATGTTGCAGGCGATGAGTCACAATAACGTGGCTGAAGTACTTTGACCAGACCACACACTAGAAGGTGAAGGGACGACGACGTTTCGGTCCGTCCTGGACCATTCTCAAGTCGATTGTGAGAATGGCTCAATCGACTTGAGAATGGTCCAGGACGGACCGAAACGTCGTTGTCCCTTCACCTTTTAGTGTGTGGTCTGGTCAAACATTTAAAACGTTACTTAGGTGTGGATATATAATATGGTAGCCCGTGCTGCCGTCTGCTGCCTCATACATGTGAAAGGAACGAGAGTAAATTCGACAACGATCATTTAGTAATTAAGCCATGTTGAAAATCCTTTACTACTGTAAGGTTAGGGAATTACCAGGAAGGGTAGGGAACTATCAAGGGAAAGCGCCAAGCCATTAAGACTATATAGCACTTGGAAGGAGTCAGGAAAAGGATTTGGGATGGGACGGAGGGAAAGGAATGGTGCCCAACCCCTTGGACGGTCGGGGATTGAACGGGAATTACCAGGAGGAAACACTAACCCCGTAAGACTATAGCACTAGGAAGGAGTATAAGGGAAAGGAGCTGGGACAGAACGAAGGGAAGCAATACTGCCCAACTACTTAGGCCATCGGGGATCGAACTCCGACCTACAAGAAGTGAGGCTGTCGTTGTACCGACCAGACCAAGTAGTTGGGTTATTTAAGTTTATGTTTTTCAACATTGGTGATTCTTACTCATGGAGCTTTTCACATCTGACGTTCAACTAAATAGATGGTACCAAATTTGATGTAAGTGATCTATCGTGATTTATAAAATTTGGGACCGTCCACAATTCTGCCACAGCGGCCAAACATGACCATGCATGAGTGGAGTATTGACTCCGCGCCTCTACGCCAGAATATATTATAACCTTGAACAAATCCACAAGGGCCGTGATGAGGGTTCGAACCTAAGTCCGGGATGATCGTCCGGGACTAAGGCGCGTCTGAGATCATCCCTGATGTAGGTTCGAACCCTCATCACGGCCCTTGTGGATTTGTTCATTTGATGCATCACGCTATTGTGATTTCTGTGTATATTATAACCTACTGATAGGTTATATAAGAAAAAAAAGATCTGTCACTGAACATAAAGCAACAGAAAATTCAAACATTCATTATTTACAGAACATTACCTCTCATCACACCACACCTCACTCTTGCTACTAGCCACCACACCTCACTCTTGCTACTAGCCACCACACCTCACTCTTGCTACTAGCCACCACACCTCACTCTTGCTACTAGCCACCACACCTCACTCTTGCTACTAGACACCACACCTCACTCTCGCTACTAGCCACCACACCTCACTCTTGCTACTAGCCACCACACCTCACTCTTGCTACTAGCCACCACACCTCACTCTTGCTACTAGCCACCACACCTCACTCTTGCTACTAGCCACCACACCTCACTCTCGCTACTAGCCACCACACCTCACTCTTGCTACTAGCCACCACACCTCACTCTTGCTACTAGCCACCACACCTCACTCTTGCTACTAGCCACCACACCTCACTCTTGCTACTAGCCACCACACCTCACTCTCGCTACTAGCCACCACACCTCACTCTTGCTACTAGCCACCACACCTCACTCTCGCTACTAGCCACCACACCTCACTCTTGCTACTAGCCACCACACCTCACTCTCGCTACTAGCCACCACACCTCACTCTTGCTACTAGCCACCACACCTCACTCTCGCTACTAGCCACCACACCTCACTCTTGCTACTAGCCACCACACCTCACTCTCGCTACTAGCCACCACACCTCACTCTCGCTACTAGACACCACACCTCACTCTCGCTACTAGCCACCACACCTCACTCTCGCTACTAGCCACCACACCTCACTCTTGCTACTAGCCACCACACCTCACTCTTGCTACTAGCCACCACACCTCACTCTTGCTACTAGCCACCACACCTCACTCTCGCTACTAGCCACCACACCTCACTCTCGCTACTAGCCACCACACCTCACTCTCGCTACTAGCCACCACACCTCACTCTTGCTACTAGCCACCACACCTCACTCTCGCTACTAGCCACCACACCTCACTCTTGCTACTAGCCACCACACCTCACTCTCGCTACTAGCCACCACACCTCACTCTCGCTACTAGACACCACACCTCACTCTCGCTACTAGCCACCACACCTCACTCTCGCTACTAGCCACCACACCTCACTCTTGCTACTAGCCACCACACCTCACTCTTACTACTAGCCACCACACCTCACTCTTGCTACTAGCCACCACACCTCACTCTCGCTACTAGCCACCACACCTCACTCTTGCTACTAGCCACCACACCTCACTCTTGCTACTAGCCACCACACCTCACTCTCGCTACTAGCCACCACACCTCACTCTCGCTACTAGCCACCACACCTCACTCTCGCTACTAGCCACCACACCTCACTCTTGCTACTAGCCACCACACCTCACTCTCGATACTAGCTACCACACCTCACTCTCGCTACTAGCCACCACACCTCACTCTCGCTACTAGCCACCACACCTCATTCTTACTACTGTTGATTATCCTCACGATTAGCTCTCACCCCTCACTATTATCTCCTCACACTCACTACTAGCCCCTTACCCTCACTATTCTCACTATTAGACCCTCGCACTCACTAACTACCTACCCTAATAGCTCCTCACCCCTCGCTTCCCTCACCCCTCACTTAGCTACCCTCACCACTAAGCCCTCCCCCTCCCCCCATAACCCCACACTAACCATTGGTCCTATTCTTACTCCACATAATGTACAAGTTAACTTTGGCCATAAGTCCCACCTAACCAGACCCGGTGCTGACTCCGGCCTGCTGCCCGACGCCCGTATCTCGCCGCTAATATACTTATCAAGGTCGATAACCCAACTAATTCAAAATAAAAGTATATATTTCAATAGGTTTGCATCAGGGGAGAACAAATAGTTCCAGCCGATAGTTATAATGGGATATCATTGGAATTAATATCTGTAACATATTGTTCAACTTGCAACTGATTATCAGAATAAAAATATACCAATCTCTCTCTCTCTCTCTCTCTCTCTCTCTCTCTCTCTCTCTCTCTCTCTCTCTCTCTCTCTCTCTCTCTCTCTCTCTCTGTGTATATATATATATATATATATATATATATATATATATATATATATATATATATATATATATATATATATATATATATATGGTATTGTGAGGATATCTCTGATATAAAGGTTATTACATTTTTTTAATTTCTTGTATCTTTTTCATTTTATTGAAGTTATTGTGGGGAATGTGTCAACAAAGCCAGGGAGGCTTGCTGTTATAGTTTCATCAGAGGAAAATATGAGAAGGATGCCAGGGTGGTCTTGTGTGTCCCATGACGAGCGACTCTCCACCCTCCATTACCTGATTCTTAGGATCACTTTCCCTTTTTACTATCCTAATGAACGGATCTTGCAGGACTCTTTCTCCCTCGTATCCTTCAACCTTTCCTTGTGTCATCAGTTTTCCCTTTAGTTTTTATTCAGTTCACTAGTTCTCCTCCTTCGTGTATCTTTTCCTCTTATTCTATACTCCTCATTTTGATTCTCAGAACTCCCTTTCATTCCATTTATTGATCATTCATCCATATACTCTTCCTGTGCTTCATATCGCGCCTATCCCTTCTCTCTCTCTCTCTCTCTCTTTCTTCCTCTTCCCCCGTTTTCCCTCTTAAAACAGGTCCAATAATCTCTCCTGAGATACGTCTCCTGCGGCCGTCATCTCCGGCACCGCAGCCTCCACATCACAGCACCCCTACCACCATCTCCCCCCCGCAAGCATCTTTATTGTAACGATGCCACTTATCCCTGGAGGCAGGAAGTGCTCGCCCTGCTCAGCGTCGATCCTGCCTGATTTTCTCCCTGAGGGTGGCATGGGGG
Organism: Procambarus clarkii; assembly: GCF_040958095.1. Lineage (NCBI taxonomy): Eukaryota > Metazoa > Arthropoda > Malacostraca > Decapoda > Cambaridae > Procambarus > Procambarus clarkii. The sequence continues at coordinate 14,407,714 of NC_091158.1, forward strand.
GGAGGGGGAAAGGGAGTGAGTTATCAGGGGAAAGAGCCAAGCCATTACGACTATATAGCACTTGGAGGGGGGTCAGGATAAGGATTTGGGATAGGACGGGACAGGGGAAGGAATGGTGCCCAACCACTTGTGGACGGTCGGGAATAGAACGCCGACCTGCATGTGGGGGGGGGGGGGGGGGGGGGAAGGGTCAATTTTGATGTGGTTTGAGAGTTGTCATCTATGCTTTATCCAGATGTACTGGCCATATTGCATGTCGGTGTTCGATCCCTGATGACCCAAATTGCTTGGAGACAATTCCCTTCACTCCGTCCTCCTCATAATTAGGTTAACCAACGTTACATCGTAGAGTTAAGTGACAGTTATACGGCTGATGTTAGTGTATTTTCATGAGTATACTCCACCTAAGTAATGCTTAGATTCGACAAGGCCTGATGGGGTAATGAGTTCACAGGAGTACAAGGTAACCAATGGCATGATAACTGACTGGGAACAAGGTGATAATTGATAGGGGAAACAAAATGGTCATTGGGTGATAATTGACAGGTTGGAACAAGGTGGTCATTTGGAAATATTTGACAAGGGAACAAGGTGGCAAAGGCGTGATAATTAAGAAGTGATCCAGGTGGCCGTGGGGTGATATCTGGCTTATATATACCAGGAGATACCCCGGTGTCCTGGAATATATGCGCAGAGGTTGCCTTAGGCCTGGACTATGTCAACAATGTATACTCAAAACAGTTACGCTGAAGGAATATATAAACGTCAACACTATAGACAATTTCTCTTATAAATCTCTTCACAGGAACTTCTTTTCATCGGCTCACAATACGGAGGAAATAGTCCTGAAAGCAATCATTGACAGAAACGCGACCCACTACCGACACTGATCAGAAGATTCAAAAAGCTTTGTGTATATAGCTCACTATATACACAAAGAGTAAGTAGACAGCCAACTTGCTCATGAAGAACTCTCCTGACACCAAACGAAACACACTGAAGGACACAAATGTCATCAATGCCTTTACAAGTCCATTTGGGAACTGTTAATCTCGATGACCTCAAAATACAGGCAGGACCATCTTGCCCAAGGTGCCAGATAACGGACAAACAACAAGGTTCCATCAATGAGCATATTCCTACACACAACCAGACCATCACCAGAAATATCCTGACCAACACCAATGTAATCGACAGCTGTTACAACAACAACAACAAGTTGTCAAGTTCCAATCGACTTGAGAATGGTGCAGGACGGACCGAAACATCGTCGTCCCTTCACCTTCTAGTGTGTGGTCTGGTCAACATCAACAGAAGAGTAGGCTTAGGCGAAGCGCTACATAGCAAACACTTATCCAGTATACACTTGGTCTTCGGGATGATTGGATATACCTAAGACAAAATAACTACCTCACACCTAACCAACTTCCCCAGCAAACATCAACTAGGCAGCACCTCACTTCACCTTATCCTACACCGCTATATATACTTCAACATCAGGTAATTTGTAGTGAACTCTTTGAATAAGTAATTTGTATCCAGTTCCTCTCAGCCTCCGAAGATACTGAGAACATCATTGAAATGTACCGCTGTCGTCAGGTCAATATCAGTTGCAAAATGAACTTTGGGGTTCATTTATCAATTTTCTTACGAAGTTAAGAAGAGCGTAGGAAATATTTTTATTTTGTTCATTTATTATGCACTCATTCCCATCCCGTGGGCAGTAGTGGATCCCATACCCATCCCGTGGTCAGTAGTGGATCCCATTCCCATCCCGTGGGCAGTAGTGGATCCCATACCCATCCCGTGGTCAGTAGTGGATCCCATTCCCATCCCGTGGGCAGTAGTGGATCCCATACCCATCCCGTGGTCAGTAGTGGATCCCATACCCATCCCGTGGTCAGTAGTGGATCCCATACCCATCCCGTGGGCAGTAGTGGATCCCATACCCATCCCGTGGGCAGTAGTGGACCCCATACCCATCCCGTGGGCAGTAGTGGACCCCATACCCATCCCGTGGGCAGTAGTGGACCCCATACCCATCCCGTGGGCAGTAGTGGACCCCATACCCATCCCGTGGACGTTAGTGCTAAGGGTTACAGAGGCGCATAATGGGTTCAGAATCCAAAAATTCATATATTTAAGCAAGTAACAATCTTGTGAAGCTAGTTACGCAGTTTAGTGATCATGGTAATAGTCTTTTATAAAATGAATCTAGAAATTACCCACAAAACCGAGAAACATCTGGAGCCAGGCAGTTCTACGGTTGCCATGCGTCACCCATCCAATGGGTAGCAGCTAATGTAAACATTCATGTGGATGTAGTACCTACAGTAAGGAAACTTTGGATATCTACTCAAGACTTCTGGTTGCGCATCGTTTACAATGAAGTACACCTTTCTTGAACATTTGTAATAGACTTGTCTCCGAACTCCGAGATCTTTACACATTCAATTACATACCTGGTTACCTGTTTGGTACCTGGTTGATGGGGTTCTGGGGGTTCTTCTACTCCCCAAGCCCGGCCCGAGGCCAGGCTTGACTTGTGAGAGTTTGGTCCACTAGATAGTGACGTAGGGTACGTGAATTGATCTGGTGATAACGTTAACATGTGATTAGATCTACTTCAGTTGGTGGTGCAAACTCCCAGAACTACTTGTAATCTAAGCCTAGCATTAATAACGTCTAGGAATCTGCTGACCTTAGTGGATGATCCATAGATATGAGGCTCTTCTTGCATAATAGGTCGGCTTAGATGTAATAACTAGTGTCAATTCCCTTTTGCTTCAGGTCTGGCTACAACATGGCTGTCAGTGGGACATCAAGACCAAGGGTTATACAGTGCCATCATGCAGCTGCACCTGGCAAACACCACCTTGCCATCTGCCTGGGCGCTGATTCAGCATTTTTGCTTTCTCAGCTGAGATGACTAAGCCTAAATTCTGGCATTTATTCAATTCAGAGTTAAACTTATTTTACATGTCATAAGGAGTATAGAGAAGATTTCTGCTAGAATCTTTTATTTAACCCTTTTGGTCACATTCACTAACATAAACATATGGAATATAACATATACTGATATCTTATCAAAAGTAAATAACCACATTCTGGTAGCTGGTAAGGGTCTGGTAGCTGAGTGGACAGCGCGCGGGGCTCGTAATCCTGTGGCCTGGGTTCAATTCCCGGCGCCGGCAGAGACAGGGCAGTTTCTTTCACCCTGATGCCCCTGTTACCTAGCAGTAAATATGTTCCTGTGAGTTAGACAGCTGTTACGGGCTGCTTCCTGTGTGTGTGTGTGTACTCACCTAGTTGTGCTTGCGGGGGGGTTGAGCTCTGGCTCATTGGTCCCGCCTCTCAAATGTCAATCAACTGGGGTACAGATTCCTGAGCCTACTGGGCTCTATCATAGTTACATTTGAAACTGTGTATGGAGTCAGCCTCCACCACATCACTCCCTAATGCATTCCATTTGTTAACTACTCTGACACTGAAAAAGTTCTTTCTAACGTCCCTGTGGCTCATTTGGGGACACAGTTTCCACCTGTAGGGAGCCGGTCGGCCGAGCGAGGGAGCCGGTCGGCCGAGTGAGGGAGCCGGTCGGCCGAGCGGACAGCACGCGGGACTTGTGATCCTGTGGTCCTGGGTTCAATCCCAGGCGCCGGCGAGAAACAATGGGCAGAGTTTCTTTCACCCTATGCCCCTGTTACCTAGCAGTAAATAGGTACCTGGGTGTTAGTCAGCTGTCACGGGCTGCTTCCTGGGGGTGGAGGCCTGGTCGAGGACCGGGCCGCGGGGACACTAAAAGCCCCGAAATCATCTCAAGATAACCTCAAGATAACCTGTAACCCCTTGTTCGTGTACCCCTAGTGTTAAACAGTTTATCCTTATCTACCTTATCAATACTTTGTGTGTGTGTGTGTGTGTGTGTGTGTGTGTGTGTGTGTGTGTGTGTGTGTGTGTGTGTGTGTGTGTGTGTGTGTGTGTGTGTGGAAAACAAATTGGTTAGTAGTTAATAACAGTTGATTGATTGACAGTTGAGAGGCGGGCCGAAAGAGCAGAGCTCAACCCCCGCCAGCACAACTAGGTAAATACAACTAGGTGAATACATTAGCATTTAATTCAAGCAAACGTTATATAAATCAATATAAAAATAATTTAAAATGAGTTATAAATATGCATGCAAACATATATGCATGGAAATACATTCATGCGTACATACTACCCTTGATATATCACAAATTCATACATACATACCAATATATAGCACATATACATATAGCACATATTCATGCTTACATACTAACCCTCATACCTATGACACGCATTCTAAACCATCGCTATAGTTATTCAAATTTTCCTACACTGCTTTTAATCTTCAATTACCAAGCCTTTTAATTACCTTCCTTGTTTGTAATTACCTTATACCCCTGTAATCACCACCAATTACAATCTTCGCTATTCAATTACCAACTCTCAATTTGGCCATCAATTATACCATTCGCTCCGATACACTTTGAGCTCCTGCCAACTCGTCATTAAATGATTCAACAAGATATTATTTCCGCTACAAGATCTTGTTGATTATTTTCCTGACTACTATAGAATGACTCGGGTAAAACCTCCCAGCAAGTGATCAAGTGCACAAACAGCAAGGTCCTAGCAAGGAAAATCTCTACATGTAACCAAAGAAATCTTGACAATTACAAAATAATCGATTTACGCAGCGAAAACAGAAGACTGGACATTGGCGAGGCATTGCACACCATTGCACACACATCAAACACACCAAGCCAGCTATCAACAGCACCAAATTATACTCGAGAACAAGAGTTCTTGAGAGCCATCTTCCAGATCAGGACGGAACATACAACATACTGCCCCCAGCCATCATGGAAACAGATTTGTAAGGTGTAATGGACCTATTGGTTCATAAGTGAGGTTCCTCACCTTCGCCTCATCCTCGGCTATACACAGTAAATGGGGAAAAAGTTTAAGCTCATTCGGTCTAGAGCGAAAGTATTTACCAATTCACTGTGTGTATTTGCATGTACTTAGTTGTGCTTGCGGGGGTTACGCTCTGGCTCTTTAGTCCCGCCTCTCAACTGCTTGCATATATGTGTATACATATAATCATTATAATAAAATTATATATATTATATATAAATATATAATTACATATATATATACCAGTTTTAAAGAAAGTTCTTTGCGATCAACCTTTCTGAGGGACATAACACTTCAACTGTATGAGGCTCAATTTCAACTTTTAGTGGCCTCAAGGACTGAACTTTAACTTACGGAGGGTTGAGCTCCATCTCTTGAAGATCAGAACTTCAAATCTTTACAATTTTAAATTACACTCACTTTATAAATCCTTCGTAGTCTGAGAAGCTTAATACAATATACTGTAACCATTTATAGGCCAGTTTGATTTTTTACGTTTAAATTATAATACACTGAAATCAGCACCACAGTAGATTAACTGGTAATCTTTGTTTACAATCTTCGCTCCTTGTTTAGCAAGAATGAGTATCTTCAATTGACTTCAATATATATACACACAGAAATCCCAATAGCATGATGTATCAAATGAACGACATATATCATGTTGTAGCTCAGTCGATTAAGGCAGGGTCTGGGATGCTCTTGCACGTAGATTAGAATCCTCATCTCGGCCCTTGTGGATTTATTCATTCAATACATATGTTAAATCCTTATCATTTTTGCATTATACACAGAACACAACGAATTACCTTCGTAAGAATTGAGAAGGGTTATCTTGAGGTTATCTTGATATGATTTCGGGGCTTTAGTGTCCCCGCGGCCCGGTCCTCGACCAGGCCTCCACCCCCAGGAAGCAGCCCGAGACAGCTGACTAACACCCAGGTACCTATTTTACTGCTAGGTAACAGGGGCATAGGATGAAAGAAACTCTGCCCATTGTTTCTCGCCGGCGCCCGGGATCGAACCCGGGACCACAGGATCACAAGTCCAGTGTGCTGTCCGCTCGGCCGACCGGCTCTCTATAAGGGGAGTACATCACCATCACCCACCACCTGTACTAGTTAGTGGTGGGTGACCTTCGACCTCAGAGTCTTCTATTCTTCGCCGCACATCCAGAGAGCATCGATTCAGAGTTCCGGAACGAGAATGGAGGAGCATGCCCTAAAATACTGCACACGCTCAGTTGCACGGCTCCTTACTTTCGTTTTCTTTCTCTCGCTATTGGCGGTTTCGGCCATAAATTAAGTGCCTCTTGTGTCTTTTTCAGGCGGTATTTAAACCAGGTGACAAGTTCAGATATTTTTCATTGGTTTTCCTGATAGCTGATATATTTATCACGATATGTCGCGTTAAGGTATTGGTTTTATATACAGGAATGGATTTTGAACGAGAGCTGAAAATATCGTGAAACCTAAAGGGCATAATATGGTAAAGGGAAAATATTATTAAAGCTAATACATTAGAACCCTCATATGTACACACACTCGCTGGCGCGCTAGCTCACACACTTGCTAGTTCAGTTGATTGACGGTTGAGAGGCGGGACCAAAGAGCCAGAGCTCAACCCCCGCAAACACAACTAGGTGAGTACAACTAGGTGAGTACTCGCCAGCGCACAAGCACGCTAGCACACACGCACGCTAGCGCACATGCACACTAGCACACACACACACGCTAGCACACACGCCCGCACGCTAGCACAACCGAAAATTCACATAAGCACAAGCATGGCATAATATCGAGGGCAACAGAGCATTATACAACACCTCACATACACATCACGAGAAAAACATCTGTGAATTGATCTAACACGTGCAGATTAAACTGAATAAATGGCGTGCACAGAGGAGTGTGAGAAGAACTCTAGGAAATATCGTCTGAACAGAGAACAGGGAGAAAGAAAATCAGTGGGCGTGAACAAGTTCTCCTGGAAGCTAAATATTCGAGTGAGCGACAGAAACACTGTCATTCAATGTCTGAATAAATGTCGTGAGATAAGAAGTGAGATGGCGCACACGGACTTCCTTGAACCCCAACACACCTTAACATGAGGAGAGGAGAGAACCTGAAAGACTCTAGAACCAGTCGATGAAGGTTGTAAGGTGGGACCCAAGAGCTCAAGCTCATGCCCTGCAAGCACAACTAGAAACGCACGCACAGAATACTTAAATATATATTGGAACATGTGATTTCTTCACCACAACCGACGGATGAAGCCTCAACTTTGAGGACAATTCACGATCCTGGAGAGTTTGTTCCTTCAAGAAGCATTTCTATATATAGTCCATTTAAGAAATTTAATTCTAGAATTATTCAGAAGCTTGGAGAGTCCCCTCACTATTTTCCTTTACACTTTAGAAATAAGGACTCTAATAATGGCAAACAAAAATATTTCTAAATCTGAGATTTTGAGTTAGCATCGTCTTCAGAAACTTCAGAGGCCTGACAGAGGCCTTTGACTAAGCATCATCCTCGGAAAGTTAAAGAGGCTTTCGGGAGCCATGTCAAGAACTCCAAATAAGAACCATAAGTAAGCGTTTGAGTAAGGGTCGTCTTCAGGAACTTCCCAAGCCTGGAAGGATGCCTTAGGCTAAAGTTAAACTCAAGACCTCTGAAGTGAATTCCTGCATTAAACAGACCAACGTCTGCAGTCCTAGTGATGCGGAGCTCATTAGACCTTTACCTTGACGTGGAGTCCTTCCAACTTTGTTCATTTTCAGGGTATTGACTCTATTCTGACTATCATCTTCCAGATGGCCCGCTTGTTCAGGCCAGAACAAAATAATTTTGGGGTTAATATTGATCATTCTATACGTCGTTAGTTCTTTAATTTGTACTTGCTACAAAGACGATCGAATTGCATTTGATAATTAAATATATCCTGTATTTTTCACACTATCACCGTCTATGTTATTGTATTCTTTCTATCCACATTCCTATGATGTCTCATCACAATCTCTCCCTTATCCCTTATCCCTTATCTATCACAACCACTCCTGTTTCCTGTGTATACAGGTCAATGTGCGTCTGTTGGTATGTTACCAGCTCCCCTGTGTGTGTGTCCATGTGTATATTTGCAGGTGTTTTCTGTGTCTGTCATTGGCATCGATGATTTCCCTTATACCGCTTGCACCTTGAGGAGAGAAGGTAGGCAGGAATGATGACACTACGGATGTAGGAAAGAAGACATTAGATTCTATTCTTCTGGGCTGTTAGGAGACTCGAACCGTGGACCCAACACGTGTGTGGGGCCGAAGCTCTATCGACGCAGCTATTGAGTAATCTTAATCGGTTCGAGTCTCCTAGAGCCCAGGTGAATGGAATATTTATTTCCACGGAAGTGTGGATGACAATTTATAAGACATAAGATAGGTAGGAAAGAAGACAGTAGGTGGGTAGGAAGTTTCCTACTTGGCGAGCTGGTTTCTCTCTCTCTCTCTCTGTATATTTGTCTCTCTGTCTTTGTATTCTGTTTCTCACTGCCTGTCCTTCTCTTGTTATTGCCAGTCTATCTCATTATCTGTCTCTTTCTCTCTTCTCCTCTCCATGCTCTCTACGTCTTCCTCTATGTGTGTGTGTTTTGTTTTGTTTATTTCGGGCGCAGTGGCCCTTGGAAAGGGAAATCGGAGAGCTTTTTGATGGGTGCTGTGTGGTCACAGGGACACATCCCAGATGTAACGAAGGTGTTTGTGCATTGTGGACGGGTATCAAGGGCTGGGGGAGTATGATGGTAGTAGACCCAGCGTTGATGTCATCATAAACACATACTTTTCATGCAATGTATCAATATCATGTATTGATAGAATTTTTTAAAGTCTGCAGATGTCAGTTCTTAGTGTTATATATTATACTATGGAACAAAAAATAATACTAATTTGGAGTCCAGTAAATATAATATTCCCAAAATCATCGTGCAGGTTTCTTTGGCTTGTCAAGTGGCACTCATTTCATTTGAACAAATCCCAGCCCAACCATGTTGAGCACATACCCCACAAGAATAAGTGGCAAAGTTGCAGGAGGTTAGTCTTGCGTGTCAGGCCTCTAACCCCTTACAGACAGACAAGCATTGTAATTTATTGAGATTGCTGTTAAGATTATTTTCTTACAAAGACAAAGCTAGTTACAATGCAAACTCTTTTGCACTCTATCTTTTCTATTCTCTCTCTCTCTCTCTCTCTCTCTCCCTCTCTCTCTCTCTCAACAATAATGGTAATTTACTCTTTCTTCCCATTCTCTAACTATCAAACTATCAATCTCTTACACCTACCCAATCATGTTCCAACTTCCGTTTACCTCCACCTACCTCTATCCACCAGACTATCTACTTCCATCTATCCCGCCTGGTTGCCACGCTTCCGATAGACAGCTTCCTTCCACGTATCCAGCTTTGCCAACATTGGTTTTCCATTAAAGACCAGGGTATCGGCACCCATTAGACGAAGCGAAAATCTGGCAGTTTTGTCTGTTTGTTGCGCCAGTGGAGAAGTTCCATATGTGGGGAGAGGAAGGCCATGTTTGACGGGTGGTAGCGAGGGAAGAGGGAAATGTAGGAGAGAGAGAGAGAGAGAGAGAGAGAGAGAGAGAGAGAGAGAGAGAGAGAGAGAGAGAGAGAGAGAGAGAGAGAGAGAGAGAGAGAGAGAGAGAGGGAGGGAGGGAGAGAAAAAGTAAGAGAGACAGAAGAAGAGGGAGAGGTAAATGGGAAATGTGGGAAGGAGAGGAAGAAGGGAGAGTGACGAAAGTAGAGACAAGTGGACAGTAAGAAACAGCTGAAGCGAGAAAGGAATTGATATAGAGAGGGAGAGGAAGTGAGAAAGAGATAAGATAGGAGTAAAGGCAAAAGAGTAAAGAAAAGAGAAGAAGAGAAATATACAGGAATAGACCAGAGATACAGGGTGGGGGAAAGAATTTAAAACAAAGGACTGAACACAGAAAAATGCATGCATGCAAAGGGAGGGGGGGGGGAGGAGGACGAGGGTTGAAACCCCAGAGGAACACAAACCAACAGGCAATAAAAACAGCATCAACAACGAACTATCAGTAAATAATGATTTGGAAACAGGTTCTTGATTTATGGAACAGATTACCGGGAAAATAACAGACGTGAGAAAATATATATATATATATTATATATATATATATATATACTTGAGTTTGGGTGGATGTAAACAGGAGGCGCCTCGTATGAGCCAAAATACTTTCCACAGTTTGTTTTATCATTATCATCTTTTCATTTTCAATTCACGCCTCCAGTAACCTCTGTCATCTAATCGCTATATAAGAAAAACTTGAGGAAAACACACAGCCAAGTACATTATAGACATATAACATAAATCTTAAATCTTCCTTGAGTTTCCCTAAAATCGTCGCACCACGTCGGCCCTTGAAACACTCAATTACTGCCACAGAAATAATGAAATATATTTAACCTGTCTTTCACGCTCACAAACTGAAAAAACATTGCAAAACTCAAATTACAACTGAGTTAAATCATAAAACCTTTTCCACAAATTCCTAAATCTTTACGATCCTCGTAGCATTCTTGTTTGGAAACTAGAGACCAAATAAAATAAAAAAAAGATCAGCATTCACAAATTATCCATGAGAAGCCATCTTAAGGTGTTTGTCAAGATCTTTTACCGCGGGTAAGTCGACAAGGGCTCTAACAGCGGGTAAGTCGACAAGGGGCTCTAACAGCAGGTAAGTCGACAAGGGCTCTAACAGCGGGTAAGTCGACAAGGGGCTCTAACAGCAGGTAAGTCGACAAGGGGCTCTAACAGCAGGTAAGTCGACAAGGGCTCTAAGAGCGGGTAAGTCGACAAGGGCTCTAACAGCTGGTAAGTCGACAAGGCTCTAAGAGCGGGTAAGTCGACAAGGGCTCTAACAGCTGGTAAGTCGACAAGGCTCTAAGAGCGGGTAAGTCGACAAGGGCTCTAAGAGCGGGTAAGTCGACAAGGGCTCTAAGAGCTGGTAAGTCGACAAGGCTCTAAGAGCGGGTAAGTCGACTAGGGCTCTAACAGCTGGTAAGTCGACAAGGCTCTAAGAGCGGGTAAGTCGACAAGGGCTCTAAGAGCGGGTAAGTCGACAAGGGCTCTAAGAGCGGGTAAGTCGACAAGGGCTCTAACAGCTGGTAAGTCGACAAGGCTCTAAGAGCGGGTAAGTCGACAAGGGCTCTAACAGCTGGTAAGTTGACAAGGCTCTAAGAGCGGGTAAGTCGACAAGGGGCTCTAACAGCTGGTAAGACATAAGATTGATGTTGGCAACAGCGTCTTGCTTATTATTGAAGAGCAAAGATGGATGGCTGAGACATGTTTACTTCAGAGAAGGAGAACGGCGACCCTCCCTCCCTCTCTCTCTCCTCCATCTCTCTCACCAACCAAATATTCCTCTTCTTACAGAAGACATAATGGCAATACGAAAGAATTAGCGATGACAATGAAAAAATATTCAAAATCGTTAGAGAGAGAGAGAGAGAGAGAGAGAGAGAGAGAGAGAGAGAGAGAGAGAGAGAGAGAGAGAGAGGGAGGGAGGGGGAGAGGGAGAGGGAGAGGGAGAGGGAGAGGGAGAGAGAGAGAGAGAGAGAGAGAGAGAGAGAGAGAGAGAGAGAGAGAGAGAGAGAGAGAGAGAGAGAGAGAGAGAGAGGGAGGGAGGGAGGGAGGGAGGGAGGGAGGGAGGGAGGGAGAGGGAGAGGGAGGGAGGGAGGGAGAGGGAGAGGGAGAGGGAGAGGGAGAGGGAGAGTGAGAGAGAGTGAGAGAGTGAGTGAGTGAGTGAGAGAGAGAGAGGGAGGGAGGGAGGGAGGGAGGGAGGGAGGGAGAGGGAGGGAGGGAGGGAGGGAGGGAGGGAGGGAGGGAGAGGGAGAGGGAGGGAGTGAGTGAGAGTGAGAGAGAGAGAAAGTCTCAACGCAGAAGTCCATGAACATGAACTTATTGTTTCATACCTGAACAATATTTTATATAAGAGCCACAAGCCGGCCATTGCAACATGCCCAAGATGACCGTATACTTTCATGTATACGTAGAAAATTTATGTTCTCGAGTTCAATTTACAAAAAAAAAAACGAATCCTTAAGTTCCTAACATTACACTTTAAATCTGAAATTGGCAAATCCAAGATATACAGTGACTATATATTCACTGTGGGATCTTTAAACCTATACTCTGAATGTCTATGAGACCTTTTATGAGGAAAAGTATATCTAAGAGAGCTTTGTGAGCACATACAATAAACATTTGTCATGGTTCCCGAAGCAGAAGGCAAATATACCCACTCTTAGTGGTGGAGCCGAGGAGTATTGACAAGTCAACTCATTTTAAGAGCAGATTCTGTGGTCAGAATCACAGACCGAACGAGATAAGAAGGTTTATAGCTTCTCAGGATGGTATATTGCTTCTTCAGGATGGTATATTCCTTCTTCAGGATGGTATATTACTTCTTCAGGATGGTAAATTACTTCTTCAGGATGGTATACGACTTCTTCAGGATGGTATATTACTTCTTCAGGATGGTAAATTACTTCTTCAGGATGGTAAATTACTTCTTCAGGATGGTAAATTACTTCTTCACGATGGTATATTACATCTTCAGGATGGTATATTACTTCTATCTTAAGATTCCTCCACATCAGTGTAAGTCATCACCATGTACTCGAGTGCACTGGCGCACAACCGATTTATTTTTTAGAAGCGTAAATTTATGCACATGTTATTATATTCGTAAAAAATATCCCATCGTTTTGGGTTATACAGTAGGTTAAAATTTACGAATGTGTTTTTTGGGGCTGCTGGAGGTTGGACGAGCATAGCCTGATGGGTGAGTCTGCTTGGACGAGCATAGCCTGATGGGTGAGTCTGCCTGGACGAGCATAGCCTGATGGGTGAGTCTGCTTGGACGAGCATAGCCTGATGGGTGAGTCTGCTTGGACGAGCATAGCCTGATGGGTGAGTCTGCTTGGACGAGCATAGCCTGATGGGTGAGTCTGCTTGGACGAGCATAGCCTGATGGGTGAGTCTGCTTGGACGAGCATAGCCTGATGGGTGAGTCTGCTTGGACGAGCATAGCCTGATGGGTGAGTCTGCTTGGACGAGCATAGCCTGATGGGTGAGTCTGCTTGGACGAGCATAGCCTGATGGGTGAGGCTGCTTGGACGAGCATAGCCTGATGGGTGAGTCTGCTTGGACGAGCATAGCCTGATGGGTGAGTCTGCTTGGACGAGCATAGCCTGATGGGTGAGTCTGCTTGGACGAGCATAGCCTGATGGGTGAGTCTGCTTGGACGAGCATAGCCTGATGGGTGAGGCTGCTTGGACGAGCATAGCCTGATGGGTGAGTCTGCTTGGACGAGCATAGCCTGATGGGTGAGTCTGCTTGGACGAGCATAGCCTGATGGGTGAGTCTGCTTGGACGAGCATAGCCTGATGGGTGAGTCTGCTTGGACGAGCATAGCCTGATGGGTGAGTCTGCTGGAGCTTGGACGAGCATAGCCTGATGGGTGAGTCTGCTGGAGCTTGGACGAGCATAGCCTGATGGGTGGGTCTGCTGGAGCTTGGACGAGCATAGCCTGATGGGTGGGTCTGCTGGAGCTTGGACGATCATAGCCTGATGGGTGGGTCTGCTGGAGCTTGGACGATCATAGCCTGATGGGTGAGTCAGCTGGAGCTTGGACGAGCATAGCCTGATGGGTGAGTCTGCTGGAGCTTGGACGAGCATAGCCTGATGGGTGGGTCTGCTGGAGCTTGGACGAGCATAGCCTGATGGGTGAGTCTGCTGGAGCTTGGACGAGCATAGCCTGATGGGTGAGTCAGCTGGAGCTTGGACGAGCATAGCCTGATGGGTGAGTCTGCTGGAGCTTGGACGAGCATAGCCTGATGGGTGGGTCTGCTGGAGCTTGGACGATCATAGCCTGATGGGTGAGTCTGCTGGAGCTTGGACGACCATAGCCTGATGGGTGAGTCAGCTGGAGCTTGGACGAGCATAGCCTGATGGGTTAGAGCCAGCTAGAGCATGGCCGAGTATTTAAATATAAAGTTTGCTTAGAAATTGTTTCAATTTGAAGAAAATCTATCCAAACATAATATTTGTCAATTACTATCTTTATCCTACAAATCAGTATCTTCCCTTATCTGTAACATGATTCTGAATACGCATGTCCACTGGAAAAGAATTGGCCACAGAGAGCATTAAACTCTCCTCCAACCCTTTTATCCTTTACGCCGTGGAGGTATGAGCAGCACATTCGTGATTGGTATGCGTCATACAACGCATGGGGGTATAAATAATCACGAACGCATGTTACAAGTTACTTTAGTCACTTGTGCTGTTCTGCTTTGAGGACCACCTGGAATTAGTGAAGGGACATCCACCTTGATCACTTGGCAAAACGGTATATACAGTCACGTTAGGCAGGATTAGGTTATAATGGGTTATGTTAAGCTAGGTTATATCTAGTTAGGCAGGATTAGGTTATAATGGGTTATGTTAAGCTAGGTTATATCTAGTTAGGCTGGATTAGGTAAGGTTAGGTTAGGAATTTCGTTATCGAAATGACTTATGAACGAAGTGACCTGAATTCTCTCAGATGAGTGTTCGTGTGTTGTGGTATAGATCTTGGCTCTTTCAGCTTGTTTCAGTTTCTGACCAAAGTTAAATTTCTAAGACCACTAGACACAGTACCTGTCAGAAGATGTAACGGGACATAAGAAATACTTGCCTGGGGATGTTTGGTCCACTCACACATCACCTAGATACTTGTATCAGCTACGAAAGAAATAGAATCGCATGGAGTTGATGTTAAAACTGATAAGAGTAATGTCAATACTTATTACAACTTAATACCGTATGGCATACTCATTAGTTCAGGTAGTTTAGTGTACTATTATAATCAGACTAGTTCAGAAGAGAGTATTATTATATGAATACAGAACCTAGAATACATTCTATCTTAAAAAATGAGCAGTTTAAACGGTGTTAACTATAAACAGAATTCAGTCTCAATATTTCAATATAGACATTATGTTTTCCCCATTACCTACACATTCAAAAAGTATCTTTACCCCAAACTGCTAAAACTATGTGGATTTAGCTTCCAACTCCTTTTAAATGCTCCACGTATACTTCTAGATGGTAATTAATTATCTGAGTCTCCCTTACCTTACCCTCACGAATATTTTTGTACCTGTTCCACCAAAATTTCAATATCTGTCTAAGCTTTGCTAGGTATTAGGAAATTTGGATGTTCAATATTGCTCAAACCTATGGAACTATATCATAATCTATTCTCATGGAATTTCTTTTTTCTCCTACATTTTCCTAACCTCAGATATTGTCTCTTACCTTGGCCTAACCTCAGATATTGTCTATTACCTTGATCTAACCTCAGATATTGTCTATTACCTTGCCCTAATCTCAGATATTGTCTCTTACCTTGCCCTAACCTCAGATATTGTCTATTACCTTGCTCTAATCTCAGATATTGTCTATTACCTTGCCTAACCTCAAGCTATTATCTATTACCTTGCTGTAACCTCAGATATTGTCTCTTACCTTGCCCAAGTTAAATATCCCAATTTTTAACTATAATTTTTGAGATATCCTGAATATCCCAAAGCCTTTCCTAGGTTAATTGAAATGTCTTCTAATTTACCTAATATCGGACGATTTAATCTAGTTTTCCTAATAACCAGCAATGCTCTTAAGCTTTCCAAATCTCAGTTAATTCTCCTAGCTTCACATATCCTTTGGTTTCAGGTTAATTTTAAATAATACAGTTCTTCATAAAGTCTGATAATCCTCTAAGGTGGTAACCAAAGCTTTGCCTAGTCTTGTATTGTCCAAAATTTGCCTCTAATGTCATGTCATGCCCCTATGTGTGTGTGTGTGTGTCCTTAAGCTCAAGCAGTGTCCCCTGCCTTTCCCTAATCTCCCCTAATCTCACCTTGAGCAACATAGCCCATAGGGACGTGTCTGCTGCTGTGTGCCCCTTCTTCTATCTTCAGGGTGTCGCTGTAGCCTTCGTTCTCCATCTTGCCGACCGGCTCTAGTTCGATACGGTCGACTCGAGTGCTGACCGGATACTGGCACCATCGAGCCGGTGCCTTATCTGGGGGATACTCTGTCAGTGCTGTTATCTTGGGGAGGGGAGAGAGAGGGGTGGGGATGTGGTCAAGTGTAGGGTGAGAGGGGGATAAGAGGAGAGGATGGTGGGGATGAGTCTAATCTGGGAGGTGTGTGTTAAGTTGTTTTCAGGCTTTTAGCTGCGTGAGTGACGTCTGATTCTTTCAAGTTGTAATGGTCACAGCCTAACAACTTTAACTGTGGTTCTCAGGTTGTTGAGCTGTGATGTTTGAGAGGAGCGGGGGGCCGGGAGGTACTCTGATACACGTGTTTTGACTTAGACGGTAGATTTAGCTGTATGTACTGTATATGTGTCACTGTAAGGTGGCAGTGCTTGGTTTAGTACGAGATCAACGCCACTCGCGCTAAAGTTGCCATGGTATGTTAACATGCTATTTTACAAGTGTGTGTGGCGAAGCGTGTGGCTGAACGAATGCAAAATAAACTACTACGATTGATCTAATATCTCTGTAACTGATAACAAACCAGCCAATCTACACAGTGTGTCTATTTTTCAAACTACATCATGCATTTCAAGAAGAGGCGATCATTTTCCGTGTTAAAGAACAAGTCTTTCATGCTGTATTTAAAATGTTATGTTAAGTCTTCAGCTGCTAAACATTTAAGGCTTTCTTCTGTGATTCGTGATTGATACATGTACAAGCCACAGTGCCACAGCAGATAGCCTTCACAGTGCCACAGCAGAGAGCCTTCATAGTGCCACAGCAGACAGAGCCTTCATAGTGCCACAGCAGACAGAGCCTACACAGTGCCACAGCAGACAGAGCCTACATCAACTACTTGTGATGGACCTGAACCAGTTAGATAATACAAAACAATAAAATG
This sequence comes from Procambarus clarkii, assembly GCF_040958095.1. Taxonomy (NCBI): domain Eukaryota; kingdom Metazoa; phylum Arthropoda; class Malacostraca; order Decapoda; family Cambaridae; genus Procambarus; species Procambarus clarkii. Next base: position 14,424,668 of record NC_091158.1, read on the forward strand.
AATGAGAATTCCACCTTTTTATATACATAAAAGTAAATACTAAATATCGTTTAATATGCTTATTAAGTCGTGTAGGGGAACCCAGTACTCAGTGTAGGTGTACTCTGTGTAGGTCATATACACTAGCCGGGTTTACCACTCTTGGAGATCAGATCACCCGCCATCAGACATGTGACCTCACCTCAAGAGTGAGGTCACGAGAGAGACATGTTTAGTCACTTCCTGTCCATACCAGAAGACGTGCCTCTGCTTGTGGCCTGGACCACATTCCCGGCGTGTCAACACGTCATTAACTGGGGAGGATAAAATGCCTGCCACGGTGTGTAGTTACTGGGGTGCTGTTAATAACACGGTCACAAATGTTATATTATATATTATATATATATACATATATACACACTATTATCTCTGACAGCATCAAACTGTACGACTGTTTCCGTGCTGGTGTACTCACCAAGTTGTGTTTGCAGGGTTGAGCTCTGGTTCTTTGGTCCCGCCTCTCAACCGTCATTCTACTGGTGTACAGATTCCTGGGCCTACTGAGCTCTATCATATCTACCTTTGACTCTGTGTATGGAGTCAGCCTCCACCACATCACGTCCTAGTGTATTCCATTTACTAACTACTCTGACACTGAAAAAGTTCTAATGTTTCTGTGGCTCATTTGGATACTCAGCTTCCACCTGCGTCCCCTTGTGCGTGTACCACCCGTGTTAAATAATCCGCCCTTATCTACCCTGTCAATTCCCCTGAGAATTTTGTATGTGGTGATCATGTCTCCCCGAGTTCTTCTGTCTTCCAGCGACGTGAGGTGCAGTTCACGCAGCCTTTCCTCGTAACTCATGCCTCTTAGTTCTGGGACTGGCCTAGTGGCATACCTCTGAACTTTTTCAGCACATCGTCTTGTGCTTGTGTGTGTGTGTGTGTGTGTGTGTGTGTGTGTGTGTGTGTGTGTGTGTGTGTGTGTGTGTGTGTGTGTGTGCGCGTGTGCGTGTGCGTGTGTGTGTGTGTTAAATTAGATATATAAATTGCCCTAGATGTTCATGTATGGGTCGAGTATCATACTTTATGCCCTACAATAATTTGTACTTTAATGCATTGACTCAATTCACTCATTTTTTTTATAATTTCCATTCAAAACTTTATAGTAATGCACTTTTGACAACTTCACGTAATCCGTTCAATTTGTGTACGACTCTTAAGTTAAGAAAACACATTTTGACATTTCCATGAGATCATGTCTCCAGCTCCCTCATTATGTACTCCCTCGTTCTGCTGCGACTCGATGTGAACAGTAATCCGTCTAGTGGGCAAATTGAGCCTTGATAGAGCCAAAAAAGAGGCAAATAGAGCCTAGATAGAGCCAAATAGAGCCTAGATAGAGCCAAATAGAGCCTAGATAGAGCCAAATAGAGCCTGTTTTTCTAGAGCCTCAGAAATTTTTTATTTGGTCATACACGCTATGGAAATTTGCAGTGCAAGTGAGTTGTATGTTATTACAGACCATATTATGGATTGCAATTTATACGCCAAGATTAAAGGGTGGAAGATCTCCAGATACCACTGTGATTCTCCGGGGAAGATTAAATATTAGATTCGGTACCCATTAGATACTTTCAGAGACGTTCTTCATTCTGAGCATACTGGCCTGGCTGGAAGAACATTGGCCGCTTATTTTACCGGTCTGAGTTCATTCCCATGATTATTGAGGTGAATGATGTTATACGTTCTTCATGGGTGTGGTTATCATTCGTTATCCATCTGTTCATTCCGTCCCAAAGTACATCTGTCTAAAGTCTCAAGTTTGACGATATATATTACTGTCTCTATCAATGTTAACGGGTGCAGTGATTTGTGGTAACACTCACAATACGCTGATCCATCTACTTTGAATCATATACTGTCATTCATGTACTTTGAACAGTGACCCATCTTTTATATTATTGTTAGGTTAACCACAGCAGTATCTCCATCATGCCTCAACATACAGGTTCTCTTTAAAATAATAGAGGATATAAAATGTCTCTTGCATTACGAGGGAAACGTAGTCTCTCACACTCATGGCAGACGAATAAAAGTTTACCCTTTACATACGAGGGAAAATGAGGTCTTCCTCCACTATTATGTAGATGAAAAAGGAGCGCATTTCCATGCCACAAAAGAGAAAATAAAAGGGTTTTTGTCACACTTGAGCAAAAAAGATCTGGTCGACACTCTTTAAAGTCTTCAAAGATCAACAGTAAAAGATCTGAAGCCTGGCTGGCCTGTAATCTAACTTTAATGGCCTTGCGATAAAAAAGAAACTTTCTTGAAAGTTGGCCGAGAATGTAAGACGGTCCTGTCGGCTTTGCTGACACGTGTGGTGTTCAGTGTGTGCACACTCTTCTTAGGTGTGGTGTTCTGTGTGTGCACACCCTTCTTAGGTGTGGTGTTCTGTGTGTGCACACCCTTCTTAGGTGTGGTGTTCTGTGTGTGCACACCCTTCTTAGGTGTGGTGTTCTGTGTGTGCACACCCTTCTTAGGTGTGGTGTTCTGTGTGTGCACATCCTTCTTAGGTGTGGTGTTCTGTGTGTGCACACCCTTCTTAGGTGTGGTGTTCTGTGTGTGCACACTCTTCTTAGGTGTGGTGTTCTGTGTGTGCACACCCTTCTTAGGTGTGGTGTTCTGTGTGTGCACATCCTTCTTAGGTGTGGTGTTCTGTGTGTGCACACCCTTCTTAGGTGTGGTGTTCTGTGTGTGCACACCCTTCTTAGGTGTGGTGTTCTGTGTGTGCACATCCTTCTTAGGTGTGGTGTTCTGTGTGTGCACACCCTTCTTAGGTGTGGTGTTCTGTGTGTGCACACTCTTCTTAGGTGTGGTGTTCTGTGTGTGCACACCCTTCTTAGGTGTGGTGTTCTGTGTGTGCACACCCTTCTTAGGTGTGGTGTTCTGTGTGTGTGCACATCCTTCTTAGGTGTGGTGTTCTGTGTGTGCACACCCTTCTTAGGTGTGGTGTTCTGTGTGTGCACACCCTTCTTAGGTGTGGTGTTCTGTGTGTGTGCACATCCTTCTTAGGTGTGGTGTTCTGTGTGTGCACACCCTTCTTAGGTGTGGTGTTCTGTGTACGCACCCTTCTCATACCAAACAAAATGACTGCTAATTTAATACTCAAGAACAGCCCCAAATAAACAATAGAACCCTCACCAAACACCAAGCATGGTACCCTCACCAAACACCAAGCATGGTACCCTCACCAAACACCAAGCATGGTACCCTCACCAAACACCAAGCATGGTACCCTCACCAAACACCAAGCATGGTACCCTCACCAAACACCAAGCATGGTACCCTCACCAAACACCAAGCATGGTACCCTCACCAAACACCAAGCATGGTACCCTCACCAAACACCAAGCATGGTACCCTCACCAAACACCAAGCATGGTACCCTCACCAAACACCAAGCATGGTACCCTCACCAAACACCAAGCATGGTACCCTCACCAAACACCAAGCATGGTACCCTCACCAAACACCAAGCATGGTACCCTCACCAAACACCAAGCATGGTACCCTCACCAAACACCAAGCATGGTACCCTCACCAAACACCAAGCATGGTACCCTCACCAAACACCAAGCATGGTACCCTCACCAAACACCAAGCATGGTATACCAGTCTACACGCACCAATGAAGGATGTCACCTTCGATCTACCAACATTGGTATGACCACCACAAAGCTTTCGAGAAGACTGACTTGCCATCTACAAGCTGGTGCCCCTAGAAACCCTACACAGAGTGAACGTACCTCAACATTCACTAGGAATGTGCTAGTGGGTATTACAAAAATCCTGGAATCTACCACTGACCAAAGAAGATTGCAAATCCTGGAAGTTATACCTATAAGAGAAAAAAAGACCCACCCTCACTATACAGAATAATGACTCTGATTCCTTGCCAGCACTCAGACCAAGACCACACCAAATACCGCTGGATAATGATGTCTCTACCCAGGTCTCTCCCGCCTACCGAGATAACCAGAGTTTTACCCAATGCTTAACCCAATATTTGATAGGGTAAGAGGTTAGGGCTAATGTTTAATTGGCCCTATCCTCCTTACCCCAATCACCTCACTCCATACTCCTTCCACTCTTCCCATGCGTATTTAACCAAAAAAATATACATCATGTATTCATTCTTTACCTAAAGATGTTCAAGAAAGGGAAGAAACGTTGTAGAAAATAAATCCTTCAATAATTACTGCAGCTTCTTTTCCATAAATTTTGGCAACTTGATTGTTCTTCGTAATACTAAGAAAAATAGTCAGAAGCATAGAAAGCTTACGCAATAAGATCAACAAAACCACCAGTGCGATTATGGTGTGGTGTGTATGTATATATATATATATATATATATATATATATATATATATATATATATATATATATATATATATATATATATATAAGGGGGTACCACCACTGGTGCAATTATAGGGACCCACAGTCTCAGAGAAGGGAACACAGCGCATTCAGGGAAAAACTTGCCATTTAACTCTGAATACGTAAGAGAAAATGTATATATATATATATATATATATATATATATATATATATATATATATATATATATATATATATATATATATATATATATATATATATATACATATATATATATACATTTACAGTACGTACGTTCATCTTCAGTGAACACCGAGGAACTATCCACTAAGGTAATGCTCGCATGCAATTCAATACCGACAGAGCAAGATTTTTGGACCCGGGCTTACTAACACTCACGACACGATACTGAACGATAGTTTATTAGTCCAAGTCGCCCAATATATACTCCAGCAGGCTACACGCTCGTTCAATACACCACCGGGAAGGGGAGGGGGGGGGGGGATTATGCATAGCGATCGCTCAGCTCCCCCCTCCCTTTCGTCTATCCTACCACATAACCCATCCCCTCGGAACCCCCAACCGTCCCTCAACCCACGCTCAGTGACCTCTCCAACCTCTCCTCCCACTACCCAGGAGACCTTACTTTGGGTCATCTGGAGCAGGTGGTCGTGATTTAGTGCATGGGGAGGAAAGAAGGAGACCGGGAGGAAGGTAAGGGAAAAGGGATGATAGAAGTGGAAACGAGGAAAGGAGAAGGAAAATAGAAAAACGAAAATAGGGAAAAAGAAAGCAGAGAAAGGGGAAGACTACAAGAAAAAGGGAGAGAGGAAAGCAGGAAACAACGTAGAATTTCTAGTGGAAATGTGAACCTCTTATGGATAACTCTCTACGGGGGAACAATGTCTCAAATACGCAAGTGATGAGTGCATTGATTATTATAATGTGTTTGTGGTCACATTCTGCCATCCTTTGTTTTCAGCCGTCATCTTTAGTTATCCCTTGAGTTCCAGGCACTGTTACTGCTGGTCCCTCACTGCTCCACCCCCCACCCCAACACCACCCCCACCACAACCACCACTCCACCACTACCCACCATCACCACCACCAGGTAGAGTACCACATGCTATTCATCATCACCCAGCGGTATTATGGCCAAGAATTCTCCTTCATCATTGCCACATGCGCCAGGAACAGCTGCTTCCAACATGAACTATACATTATGAGCATTTAGGTGAAAGGTTATGAGTCCCAAAGGAGAAACTTTGTGAGTTAGGAGTAGAAACTTTGTGAGTTAGGAGTAGAAACTTTGTGAGTTAGGAGGAGAAACTTTGTGAGTTAGGAGGAGAAACTTTGTGAGTTAGGAGGAGAAACTTTGTGAATTAGGAGAAACTTTGTGAATTAGGAGGTGAAACTTTGTGAGTTAGGAGGAGAAACTTTGTGAGTTAGTAGAAACTTTGTGAGTTAGGAGGTGAGATATTAAGACGTTGTCCATCACATTGTCAGGAAACGAGAATATATGAGGTGCCAAGAGATGAAGCAACATGAGTCAAAAGATAGTGAAAGATTTTGTTATGAGTTGTGAGGTGAACAGTTTAGCAGTACACGAGTACCACTGACTCGTGTAGTCAATGACTGTAAACTGTACTGTTGACTGACTCTTCAATAATGACCCTTTGCATCGTTACCACCTGGGCCAAATTCACCAAGCATTTATACAACCACTTCCGAAACCTCTACATCTTTCCATTATCATGACAGCCATATACATTTCTATATATCAGTTTATGAGCTCCGAAGCACTACAAGGTTGTTCATAACCATAACAACCTTGGGTTGTGAAGTTTCGAAAAACTGTTTCGAAGTAAACTGTTTAATATATGAAAACAAAGCCACCATCATTTAGGAAAGATATACGGGTTTCGTAAGTGGCTGCGTAAATGGTTGATGAATCCTGGCCCAGACCATCATGTTTAAAACATGTACATATTAGGCTATATTTAGGTTTACATTGTCGGTCCGACTCAAAACAAGATGAGTTTTTTAAGAGATGTTTCACAAGAGCATTAGGTCATGAGGTGTGAGTACCCTGTCCGTGGGTTGTGAGTACCTTAGGTCACCCTGGGAGAGCAGAGTGTCACCCTGGGAGAGCAAAGCGTCACCCTCGGAGAGCAGTGTTACCCTACCCTGGGAGAGCAAAGCGTCACCCCTGGGAGAGCAGAGCGTCACCCTGGGAGAGCAGAGCGTCACCCCTGGGAGAGGAAAGCGTCACCCTGGGAGAGCAGAGCGTCACCCTGGGAGAGCAGAGCGTCACCCTGGGAGAGCAGAGCGTCACCCTGGGAGAGCAAAGCGTCACCCCTGGGAGAGCAGAGCGTCACCCTGGGAGAGCAGAGCGTCACCCCTGGGAGAGCAAAGCGTCACCCCTGGGAGAGCAAAGCGTCACCCCTGGGAGAGCAGAGCGTCACCCTGGGAAAGCAGAGCGTCACCCTGGGAGAGCAGAGCGTCACCCTGGGAGAGCAGAGCGTCACCCTGGGAGAGCAGAGCGATAGTCTCCCGTCAACAAAGGTCCTCTCCTGGCTCTGCCAGACAGGACGCCCATCCGGCTCGACGCCACAACAGCCGGCTGGGTAATCAATAAGACATTGGCTCCACTAATTGCACCATTGAGAAGCGCTGCTCCTCACCACTGTGGCGTTAACGACCGCCTCAGGTGCCAAGCTGTCGTTCACCTGATCCCGAGCCTGCGACGCCGTTTTTAGCGTGTGATTTCTTATGTTTGTATGTGTGTGTACACACTCATGTGTGTTCCGCACGTGAGTATGAATGCATGTGTATATGTGCGAGCGCGCGCGCGTGTACTCACCTAGTTGTGTTTACGGGGGTTGAGCTCTGGCTCTTTGGTCCCGCCTCTCAACCGTCAATCAACAGGTGTACAGATTCCTGAGCATATTGGACTCTATCATATCTACACTTGAAACTCTGTATGGAGTCAGCCTCCACCACATCACTTCCTAATGGGAAGTGTGTGTGTGTGTGTGTGTGTGTGTGTGTGTGTGTGTGTGTGTGTGTGTGTGTGTGTGTATTTACCTAGTTGTGCTTGCGGGGGTTGAGCTCTGCTCTTTCGGCCCGCCTCTCAACTGTCAATCAACTGTTTCTACTTTTACTACTACACACACACACACATCCCAGGAAGCAGCCCGTGACAGCTGACTAACTCCAAGGTACCTATTTATTGCTAGGTAACAACAGGGGCATAGGGTGAAAGAAACTCTGCCCATCGTTTCTCGCCTGCGCCCGAGATCGAACCCGGGACCACAGGATCACGTGTCCAGCATGTCCGCTCGTCCGCCGGCGCTCGACCGCCGTGTGTGTGTGTGTGTGTGTGTGTGTGTGTGTGTGTGTGTGTGTGTGTGTGTGTGTGTGTGTGTGTGTGTGTGTGTGTGTGCGCGTGCGCGCGCGCTCTTCCCTTTTACATCATCCGCTTATATTTGCGAACAATTTTGCATATAAATAAATCCCCATTGTATTTCTCAGTCAGCCCCAAACACAGTATTTCTGTTCATGTCATGAACGTGTATATTCGTGCTTGTATATGTCTGTGCTCGGATGAATAATGTATGCCGCTGCCAGGGTTTACACTACACTGCTTACCTGTGCCAGAGCAGATTACCATAATGTCTCATCGGATGTAATTAATTTCCCCTTGATGCGCTGTTATGCTACATGACACCACTCCTCCCTTCCTCATGCTTATATCAATTCCAATAACAGTGAGAAACTCCCAGGAGCAGAGGGGGGGATCAGGGACGTTGGTTCGAGCCCACCGCCATGCCCCAAAGATTTTGCCATGGGTATATCACGCTTTTGTGATTTTATTGTCATGGTTTTGGGGTCTAGTTGGTGTTAGGTTTAAAGGTCTATCAACCACGGGAAGGCCGTTAATGCAACCCGTTCTCGCACTTTCTTACAGTCAATACTGACTTATTAAATACGTGCATATGTGACATACTAAACATACTAGTTTACCTTGAAAAGCTTCATAGAAAACACCGACCTTACCTAACCTTCTTAGTATGTTAAGATAAGCATCTTATTGCTTCGTAATTTCAATTATTACTTAACCTATACCTATAATAGGTTAAGTAATAATTGTAATTATGAAGCAATAAGATGCATATCTTAACATATATTATCATATCATAAGTCAATATTGATATTATGCATATCATAAGTCAATATTGACTATACGAAAGTGCGAGAACGGGTTGGTTAATGACATCCACAAGAGCTTACTAAACAATCACGAAGTACACTTTAGCCATGAACATTTCTGAGGGGTGAAAAAAATAGTTTTCAACACGTTTATACCAAGTTGCTAAATACGTTGCTGTTGTTGCAAAGTTGCCATACGTTGCTACGTTGCAAGTTGCAAAAAGTTGCTAATCTTATATATAGCAGAACCGTCATAACATACATGTATATAATACAATATCTACTTTAAAGTATATAATTTATACTTATATTGGTATATAAGTATTTTGTATATAATACAAAATGTGTAGAAGCCGTGAAAAGCTCCAAAGGTCCTTCTCTATTTCGAAAACTTCCATGTGTGGAGGAGTTCAGTTCTTATTCCAATAATTGAATATAAATCGCCGTGGAAAAAGCATCTATCTATAAACAGTCTGAGAGAAAACCGGCGGCGTCATGGATGCCTCAACTGCAGAAGTTAGGAGAGGTTACCATAAAGATATAACATTCTAACTTTTTTATATCTGCCGATTAGCGGCGCAGGAGTCTGGGGCCAGAGATCGGTGTCTGGGGCCAGAGATCGGTGTCTGGGGGCCAGAGATCGGTGTCTGGGGCCACAGATCGGTGTCTGGGGGCCAGAGATCGGTGTCTGGGGCCAGAGATCGGTGTCTGGGGCCAGAGATCGGTGTCTGGGGCCAGAGATCGGTGTCTGGGGCCAGAGATCGGTGTCTGGGGCCAGAGATCGGTGTCTGGGGCCAGAGATCGGTGTCTGGGGCCAGAGATCGGTGTCTGGGGCCAGAGATCGGTGTCTGGGGCCAGAGATCGGTGTCTGGGGCCAGAGATCGGTGTCTGGTGCCAGAGATCGGTGTCTGGTGCCAGAGATCGGTGTCTGGTGCCAGAGATCGGTGTCTGGTGCCAGAGATCGGTGTCTGGTGCCAGAGATCGGTGTCTGGGGCCAGAGATCGGTGTCTGGTGCCCCGAGATTGGTGTCTGGGGCCAGAGATCGGTGTCTGGGGCCAGAGATCGGTGTCTGGGGTCAGAGATCGGTGTCTGGGGCCAGAGATCGGTGTCTGGGACCAGAGATCGGTGTCTGGGGCCAGAGATCGGTGTCTGGGGCCAGAGATCGGTGTCTGGGGCCAGAGATCGGAGCCTGGCGCATGAAGACACTACTCCAGGGGATCCTGAGCAATAAGAGGATTAAGAGGAATGCCTCGGGTACTACTGCGTCTCTGAAGACTTAATACCCGTAACTGGGTCGTCCCAGTTGTTCTGAAGTTAATTTCAGAATTAAGGAGCATTAAACATTTACGCGGCCACTTACGATTCCTGTACATCTCTCAATCATGGTGCCTTTGTTTACATTTAACAGTTTACGAACTTCTTAGCTTCGGAACCCGAAGTTATTTCTATAAAGAACCTCGTAGCACTTCGGAGCTAATAAACTGCTTAATAAATGTAAACAAATCCGCCGTGTTTCAGGAAAGATGTACAGGTTTCGTAAGTGCTTGATGAAGCCTGGCCCATGCTAGGTGCGTCCTGATAAACCAATCTCTGCTCCGGAAACCACGAGACGTAGGTAGTATATGATCGTGTTATGTGAGTGCTATTATCTTTGTTAATTATAGTTTGTCAATAAAAATAGCACAATTTTTATTTGGTTAAAAATACATATAAAGGCTAAACCCGGGAGACCCACTTTTAAATATTCAAATACAAATTATTGTTACCATCAATTCCCAGCCCCCCCCCCCCCCCACCACCACCACCAAACAAAAGATTACATTTTCGTGAGCTTCAGCGCAACAAGTAGCACAGCCTACAGGAAAGAAATTGGGAGTTCACGATGAATAATGACTCCGTCCATTGTATGAAACAACTGGAGTATTAGCATGGCTACAATCGCCCACACAGCTCCGCAACATTTATATTTGATATGAGTGTTTGAACGCCAGACCTTAGTCTTACATAGTTTGAACGCCGTTAGTCTTACATAGCCGGAAGCCTATGTAAGACTAAAGCTACACTTTAGGCTTAGATAGTTTGCTAGACTTAACTTCAATTACTGTCTCCCACTGTTTTCTATTCCTTTCAATGCTGTCGTCCTTTTAGCAAAGCAGCATCACTCCCTCGCGGACACGAGGCCAGATCAAGACACCTTCAGGGTTTACCTAACGCGCCACAATGGCAACACCAACAATTCCATCAATATTGATGTTCAGTGTTTGTTGATGAGCCAGAAACTACCATCAATGTAATTAGTTGCATTTAGTTATATAGACAGAAAAACAAAGTTATATTTAAATATTTTAAACCATATTAATTGAATCACGAGATGACAATCTGACCAATATATTTTTGTTTAACAAATATAAGAAATAAATGGATATTGGCTTCACCTGCTGGGAGCTAAGAGCAACGAGGATTAAATCAATGCTTTTATGAGGAACTGCTGGCTCCGAACACTCGGAGACCATATAAAAGTGACTTGTTATGACTCTTTCTTTGGCCTAAAGATAGGAGACAGACTAAGTATCCCTACCTTGCGGCTACTTCCCATCCGTATCAGCCGTGAATATCAGCCAGTATACCTCTCGTTTCGAGTCAACTGTTAGTTATGCCTGGCCTGGACCTGCAGCCCCTTGCCAACGTAGTAAAGAATTGGGGTAAGGTAGAACATTAACAGTGGCTCCGTTTAATAAATCGGTTGGTTAATCGTGCATTATGTCTTGCGAGGTCGATTAGTTCAATGGTCGATTAGTTCTCCTGTCGATCCTAGAGAACTATTTGCCCTGGCAACGGTTGCTTGCATATACGGATATTATTCCAGGAGTCTCTGGTGCGATAATAGGGATAAAACCTGTGGTTTTGCTGTGAAACAGAGCTCTCTTTCCCAATGTTTCATCCTCTTGGAGACCAAAGCCGAAATTACAAACCTGTCTCTTAGGTGGTGCAATAGAAGGCAACCCACAATAAGCTTAAGAATTATATCGATTTCCTGAACTGTTGTGGAGGTGTACGAACCCTCCGAATGCAAGGAATACAAACAATTATTAGTAATAACAACACTGAATAGGCGTAAGCTCGAAATTAATACAGACTGTAGACTCTTTGGTGATGTTCCTCCTTTGTCTTCAGGAAATATTGACAGTGCAAGGAACCACAGTTTACCGCGTTCCATAGTCTACTCTAAACTAGTACCAACAACGGCCTCACTTCTTACAAGTCGGCGTTCAATTCTCAATAGTCTTGGTGTTTGTGCAGTGTTCCCTCACCCTGCCCTCATATCCCAGCTCCTATCCTGTCCTCATATCCCAGCTCCTATCCTGTCCTCATATCCCAGCTCCTATCCTGTCCTCATATCCCAGCTCCTATCCTGTCCTCATATCCCAGCTCCTATCCTGTCCTCATATCCCAGCTCCTATCCTGTCCTCATATCCCAGCTCCTATCCTGTCCTCATATCCCTTTCAAGTGTCACACATATATAGTGGCTGAGCGATTTCTCTCGATTATTACCTTTACTTATCTACACCAGTAGCGGATGTTTTCCTTGAAGGTGTATACCGTCACGAGTATGGGTGAGGCGCCTATTCCGATGTTTACTACTTGTCCGCACCTTCATGTATATCACCCTGTCCGAGGGTATTGAGGCTGCTTCACATAGACTCCTAGTGAAGCAACCTTAATTTAATACACATGAACATGTTCGTAGTGTAACCAACCTGCGCTTGAAGGGTTCTAGATGTTCTACTCCTCTCTGTTTGCTTACCCGAAGAACGCATGGTGCGTTCCTAAGACTGGCTACTGCAAGCTGAAGAAAGGTTTACCAATGGAGGTTAATGGAGAGGTTGAGCTTAGCTAAAGCCAAGAGCGGGGCACTTTGCTCAGCGTCTTCACACTTTTCCCAGCGCCTTCGCGCCATGGGGAGTCGAACGCCCGCTGCTGGTTGTTCTCACTTCTTCAGAAAGTATTACACTTCCTCGCCTTCCCTCTCAACTGGAATGACCGTTCCTCGTGGCCCTCAGGTCATTCCCTTCCCTAGGGCCGTTGAGCACCACACACAAAAATACCATTTATGTGAAAAATGCTGTGTAGGACCTCCGCCATCTACGATTCAGCCTTCAGGGGGCCTTCAGGGGCCCTCCAGAGGCTCTCTGAACGCTCGCCACCTGCCGGCTTCTGTCGGCACTCCAGCCCCAGTGGCACCAATTGCCATGCTTCGGCTGCCTGTCGACACTCAAGATTTCACCCCAGCTCAGTTGAGATCGTTCCAGCCGGCCTCCTGCACTTGCCGTCCGCCCTCGTGTGGTGGTGTGTGTGATGGCAGCACTGAAGATGTTGTCAGCTCCATCAATAACTCCTTCACTGATCTTTGTATCCTTCACTGAACGGAGCCAATTTAGCTTTCTTTTGGGGGTGAAGATGAAAGGGAGAAAGGAGGTATATGGGGGAGACAGGAGGTATATGGGAGGGGGAGGAGAAAGGAGGTATATGGGGGAGACAGGAGGTATATGGGAGGGGGAGGAGAAAGGAGGTATATGGGGGAGACAGGAGGTATATGGGAGGGGGAGGAGAAAGGAGGTATATGGGGAGATAAAGAGGTATATTGGGGAGATAAAGAAGGTATATGGGGGGAGTAGGAATGTAGGGACACATAATATGTAAAGAGTGTCAAAGACGGTGAATGTTAGTGATGATACACTAAGCAAACATCTTCCAAATCGTATTATTGATAACTTACAATCATGCAAAATGTTAAAACCTTGCAGCTTCAAAACCAGTTTTCAATTTATTACCATTTGTAAAAACCAAGGCAAATAATGATACATATATCAATACGATAATTCTGTACAAAAACACAAATTTTCAACCAGACGAAGAATATTTCTTTTGAAGAATTAAAAGATGAAGTATGTCGAAAACGTGTTGTAAAATTGTAGAATGTTGATGAAACTAGTCTATACGATGTCGACTACCCTTCATTTTTATGATACTTTATGCCATTCTTTCCTCGATAAATATAAACGGCGGTAGTTTTTATATAGAGTGCTAAAAATGATTTTTTTCGTGTGCGGGTTGCCCGCATGTTCCCTTACAAAAATTTTTACACAAAAGTCTTATCTTCAGGTCATAAAAGGGGAATCTTTCCGAAGCCTTTACAGCGTGCAGAGGCAGAGAAAAACAATGGTCCAACAAAGGACAGTTGTATGATTTGCGAAGCCCTTCTCAAGCCAAAGGATAGAAGACAAACTAAGAAGTTTCAACCATGTGGATACACCACACTGATGCCACACATACACAATAACACCAAAATACACAGGTTAGTTGGAAACACTGTGCCTTATTCAATACCAATTTCAGTGTACTGAATAGAGAATTTTCTTTCAAAACAAAATGTCAACCTCTTAATTATTAGACTGACTTTTAAATGAATCTGCCTGAGGTGTTCTGTGATAAGAGTCTGTCTTACCTAACACCGGGTTAGTACACACGCCGCCAAGATACACTCACTACGAGACACTTCATTCAACATAAGAATAAAAGGTGATTACAAGAATCTGTTGGCCCACACGAGGTAGTTATTGATATCCTTCCAAACTCATTCGTGTACATGTCTAAACAATGGTTCGGGATGGACAGAGACGTCGTCACTTTATTTTCACATGTGTGGGTTGGGTGTAACTTACCGCCACGCCACTGTGACTCTCTGTCTGCGTGTCTAACCTTCGCTGGAAACAAAACAAATGTCTCATATTTGTTACCCAGCAACCTGTTCCATCAATCAACAATCCGATTTCTAAAGCAGCATTTACCCTGTGTCTTTCCTGAAGCTGAACTTGAGTTTTGTAAGTGATACTGTTAGTCAGTAGTACTACAAGTAACTGACATTGCAAACCAGTGCAGCTATAAGCCAGTTGCATGTTAATTAAACTAGCTGGTAATTTTCGTAAATGAAGCCAGTATGATAGTGTGGAGCCGGTGGCTGAGCGGACACAACACTGGACGCGTGATCCTGTGATCCCAGATTCGATCCCGGGCGCCGGCGAGAAACAATGGGCAGTTTCTTTCACCCTGATGCCCCCTGTTACCTAGCAGTAAATAGGTACCTGGGAGTTAGTCAGCTGTCACGGCCTGCTGATGCCCCTGTTACCTAGCAGTAAATAGGTACCTGGGAGTTAGTCAACTGTCACGGGCTGCTTCCTTGGGGTGGAGGCCTGGTCGAGGACCGGGCCGCGGGGACACTAAGCCTCGAAATCATTTCAAGATAACCTCAAGATGATGAAACTGTCTTGTATTTTTATATGTTATAATTACATTTAAATGGAAGATTCATCACACCTAATGATACACTGTAGTCTTTACTCATTTTGATCAATTACCTCCGAAGATGCTAAAGTGTGCTTCAGCGAAACGCGTCAGGGTCATTGAAAGTGAAAATAAACTCCTAAGTAAATTTTCCAACTTCCTTCCCAAATGAAGAAGATAAGAAAAAGAGAAGATTCATGCTAAATCATTTATAAACCACTTTCTGTGTCAGCTTCTATGACACACACATTATATACATGTATTCATACATATGTATAACAGACAAATCCTTTTCTGTGACATAACTGTATACAAAAATATATTTTATAAAATACATGGTATATATTTTAATACCTCTTTTGTATGAATGTAAATATATTTGAGCCCCTGTCAGCATACATAAATGTATTTGAATCCCTTGCCAATACTGAGAATTAAATAATTTCTCATATGCGCTTACAAAAATATTCTGTATTAGAGCATTTATCTGCTCATATATATATCTACATAAATGTATTATTTGCGCATTTGTAGATGCGCAAATAAGCCCTTATTTGCATACAATAATATCCAGGATATAATAAGTGGTGAGAGGCTATCGCAGTCGTCACAACACAACACTGACACAGACCTACATCGTTTAAAGTGAAGCTGCAGCATCTCAAGCCGTTGTCATCTCCGTTACCAAGGCATCAGTGGATCCAGAAGCAATGCAAACCGTAAGACATCACCACCACTCCCATCTGGCTACACCACCTGCAGCAGCGACGTCACTAACTTCCCTTGTTACAGCAGGAACGGCAGAGGTGACACCTGTATTAACACCCGCAGCACCACCAACAGTAGAAACAACAGCAACACTAGCGCCTCTTAACAATACCGTCTCTTATCACTTGTATCAAGAGCCCCAACACTAATCACATGACCAACACCACCAAAATCCACTAAAATCAGCACCAACAACAATAGCACCACCAATAAAAACACCACCACACCGACAAGAGCACCAGCAGCGCCACCCCCACCAACAGCACCACCGCTACCAACACCAACACCACCCCCAACAGCAACACAACCACCACCAACAACAAAAGCTCCACCACCACCATCACCGAGAATCGTACATTTTAATACCACGAACCATCCCGACAAGCACGACCCCCGCGGTCCCTCGGGTGACCGCCATCATTATCGTCTCCTGCGCCTCCTCCAGTGTTGCCTGCGATGTTGACGCCCCCCCCCCACCACCCCCATAAACACAACTATCACCCCCCCCCAATACCCCAACTAGGTGGGGGGTAGGAGGAAAACATTCTCCAAGACTTAACAAGAGTCACCCATTTCATATGTCCTCGACTTTCAGAACTAACTTTTCTGCACTTGGTATTTGGCGATAAACTGTTCACGGATATGTTTACTAGTTGCTTGAATATAAAATACATCTGTGTAGTTGTGCAACGTCTGGATATTCACGAATATGATGTGCTCCATTTTCACTCACCATCCCTCTAAAAAAAATGTTTTTAGAGTGGATAGTGATACCATAGGGTGGTATCGCTGACAGTGATACCATAGGGTGGTATCGCTGACAGTGATACCATAGGGTGGTATCGCTGACAGTGATACCATAGGGTGGTATCGCTGACAGTGACACCATAGGGTGGTATCGCTGACAGTGACACCATAGGGTGGTATCGCTGACAGTGATACCATAGGGTGGTATCGCTGACAGTGATACCATAGGGTGGTATCGCTGACAGTGACACCATAGGGTGGTATCGCTGACAGTGACACCATAGGGTGGTATCGCTGACAGTGACACCATAGGGTGATATCGCTGACAGTGACACCATAGGGTGATATCGCTGACAGTGACACCATAGGGTGATATCGCTGACAGTGACACCATAGGGTGGTATCGCTGACAGTGACACCATAGGGTGGTATCGCTGACAGTGACACCATAGGGTGATATCGCTGACAGTGACACCATAGGGTGATATCGCTGACAGTGACACCATAGGGTGGTATCGCTAACAGTGACACCATAGGGTGGTATCGCTGACAGTGACACCAAAGGGTGGTATCGCTGACAGTGACACCAACGGGTGGTATCGCTGACAGTGACACCAAAGGGTGGTATCGCTGACAGTGACACCAAAGGGTGGTATCGCTGACAAATTTTTATCCTGTTACCACCTCGTACTTCCTAAAGATACTTCAAAGGTCAATATAAAGATTCGCTTACTTTCAAGGGGTTCAAAATGTATTTTCCATTATATTCATTACTTCACTTCAGTGTAGGCTTTGGAGATTTCAACACTATGAAATTTATGAAATTTCTACACTTATGTAGGCTTATGAAACTTGTCGTTGTTGCTTAAAGTAGTTCAATTGTACATGTTTTGGGGCTACAAAAGAGCACTGATCTCCCAGTCAATCTTGCTATGATTCAAGTCACTCAGGATCATGACAAAATATTTTTACTTGTAAGCTATGCAGCCTTCCCTGTGAATCATAGTTATCTCTCGCGTGTGTGTGTGTGCGTGTATGTGTGTGTGCGTGTGTGTGTGTGTGTGTGTGCGCGCGTGTGTATGTGCGTGTGTGTCTGTGGATGCTCTGTTTTTTCTAAAATGATAGAGAAATAAAACATGGCGATTGCATTTCTATATTAACTACCGTCAGTATTAACACACTGTTGTGTGTTTGTTAACACAAACACACAACATAAACGATAAATAAGACCGCGTAAATATGGTGTAAATTATCATATATTAGTTGTTTACTTAAACAATTGCATTATGAAATCTTTCACGAATTAATAATGGTAATAATGTAAATAAAATGTTTATTTATATAAACATTGTTTTATTCTGCATCTGTCTTTTAATTATTTTGAGAAAAATTGGAGAAGTAATGAGGATGGTGCGAACCTTCACACTGGGCACTCCTAAGCACGCGCCTTAGACCACTGAACCACGACATGCTCACATGTGTGTGTTTATGCAAGTCAATAATAATTTCACAATCGGTATCTCGTACGTTGTGATCATATCGCCTCTGATCCTTCTCTTAAATAATGTTATTAGACGTAATTTTCTTAGCCTGTCCTACCAGCTCTCTATATCAGTAATATTAGTCTCGTGGTATATCTTTGAATTGTCTTAATTGTATGCAAGTGTTTGACCAGGTGTGGGTTCCATGGTGGTACTGCGTGTTTAAGAACGGGCTGAATGTAAGCTCAGTGGAGTATTATGAAGGTATTTTTTACCTTGTATTTACAAGGTAAAGCCATCCTTATATTTGCTGGGCTTACACATGCTGATGGTAACGCTGGTGTTATATCTACTCCAAGTTGTTTTTCCATTTCATATTTCTACAACCGGTTGTTTCGTAAATTGTAGCTTTTTTTGGTGTTATCTGCCAGCCATCACCACAAGTATTTATCATACGAAGGCCGACCACAACAAGTTATAGCGCCCCCCCCCCCCCCACCCCCGCCACCAACACCACCACCCCAACAAACTACAGTGCCCTCCCCGCCACCAACACCGCCACCACAACAAACTACAACACCCTCCTCGCCACCACCACAACAAACTACAGCACCCCCCCTCGCCACCCCCCCCCCCCCCCCGACTCACTGGGCGGGACATCGATCATGGCGAGTGATGGCAAAACACGACCACACCCACATCACTCATGACGCTGGTGTCCCTCTCCCTCTCACCGCTTGTCCCACTGTCTTCACCTCCTTCTTCAAGTACCTACGGGCTCACCATAGCCCGTGCTACTTGGAACTGTTTGTTCCAAGTAGCGAATCTTTAACAACAACAAACAACAACAACTCTCTTCACCTCCTTCTTCTAATGAGACAGTCTCTTCCACATTCTGTTCATCAGAAAGTAAACATGGGACATTGAGGGAAGGAAGAAACGAAAAAAAAGAAGAAATGAGGCAGAAGGGAGAAAGGATTGAAACGGAATAAGGGAGATGGAGAAAAGGAGAAACAACAATAACAAGAGTTGGGAAGAAGACAAACGGCACTAAGCACTTCCAATGTGATGATAACGGAAGCTCAAGTAAAATCAGAAAACATTTTCATAACGACCCAACTATGTAATAACTTGTCCTGGAGCAGTTGGAGCCAAATCTCACCAGCTCACTTACCTTGCAAATCATAGGACACACCCTGGTGGCAACTCACAAATGTGCGTAATTGTGATTGTAATTGTGATTGTAATTGTGATTGTAATTGTGACTGTAATTGTGATTGTAATTGTGACTGTAATTGTGATTGTAATTGTGAGTGTAATTGTGAGTGTAATTGTGATTGTAATTGTGATTGTAATTGTGACTGTAATTGTGAGTGTAATTGTGATTGTAATTGTGACTGTAATTGTGACTGTAATTGTGATTGTAATTGTGGCTGTAATTGTGTCTGGCGAATGATACAATTCTTCACAATCTCAGGGATAAGAGAAGTTACGGAGACAAGTTTGGTATGGGCGCGAGGAATAAGAAATTGAGTATAAAAAGGAAAGAGATATGAATAGTCGATAAATACGAATGCACGAGAGGGAATGCAAAATAGGTACCTGGGAGGGAGACAGCTGCTTCCTGTGTGTGTGTCTGTGTGTGTGAAGAAAAAAAAAAGTTGATTGACAATTGAGAGGCGGGTCGAAGAGCCAGAGCTCAACCTCCGCAAGCACAACTAGGTGAATACACTAGGCGATCAAACTAGAACAAACTCAAGCTTTAGCATAGTATTATCGCTTTGAAAATTGGCAAACATGAAAAGAAATTTTTCCAAAACATAAATGAAATCTATATAACTTAAGTCAGAAACTAAAAAATAGAATATATATATATTATATATATACATACAAAAATAATGGGGGTGGTAGTAGGAAAAAATATCAAATTGTTCAGTGAGGATCCACAAGGTCTTCTCTGTACTCTTTATCTTCTTCTCCGAGGCTATGGGACCCTACACTTGCACCAGAGGTGGTACCCCTTTAAGGTTATAAAAATTATTATTATTAATATATTATATATATATATATATATATATATATATATATATATATATATATATATATATATATATATATATATATATATATATATATATATATTATACATACAATATATGCTGTCAAAGGACCCGTTTCACTTTTATGGTAAAATTGCATTATATTTTTCAGTGTGGAAAACGAACTTTTTACATTTTTTCACTGAAGAACGCATATTGTTTCCCTCTTACAAACCATGGACAGAATTTTGTTAAAAAATAAACACCAATTTCAGCTTCATTGCGCAACCAATGCAATATTATTTTGTATAAAAAATAAAAGATAAAACTATTAATTCCAAGAAAGCTATACTTACCAATTTATAATGTTGAACAAAAAAAGGAACATGAATACGTACCATTTAGCAAACAAATGGGTCGGAAAATACATATGACCAGTGAATGACTGTCAAGTCAAAATGGACAAAGAAAAAAAAGCTGAATGTGTCTGGGAAAAGTATATTCTGTTGGAAAACAGGCTGGACATCTTTATCGGGCAATTTTAGACTCATTTTGCACTACTTTCGAATGAAAAAGTAGGCAAGAAATCTGGCGGGTGGAAAATTAGGCGAGAAAAAAATAGGTGAAAATTTTGGGTGGACAATTCTGGCTGAAAAAATATGGTGGGAATCGAGGGAGAAAATCTACTAGACGCCCTGAGAGAAGGGACCTCCCCCCCCCCCCCAATCATGGTTCGTCAGGGAGATACCATAGTGAGGCAGATTGGAGAGTTCGAAGCTCTCAGTGTCTTCCTCCCTACCCACCCTCTCTATTCCTCCCCCTCTCTCTCTGTCCCCCGTGTTTATTTCTGTGTCCCCGTGTCTCTCTCTTTCCTAGTAGCCAGTCGTTAAGTGTTCGCCTCTCTTCACCCAGCAGTAATTGGGTACCTGGTTACTAATCGACTCCCAGGTCGTTTTCCAGGGAAATCTAGCGGGTCAGGCTTACTATGAGTTGTTAAAATGGAAAGCCCTCAACTTGCTAACAGGTATCAGAAGTCGCCTGTTGCTGTACCCACCTCAATAAATCAACGTAATTAGAATATTACACGCTTAAGAAGCTACAATTAAGCTAAGCTTCTCTAAGCTACACTAATGTGGGCACTTGTATTCCGTTATCACAACTAACAAACAACAGCGACACCGTCAACGCATCAACACAACCGTTATCAATACAAAGTGCAATAGTTCCAAACTGTTGCAATACCGGCTTCCAGGAAGCAGAAGTGTCTGCGGGACTACAAGGCTTCCAGGAAGCAGTAGTGTCTGCGGGACTACAAGGCTTCCAGGAAGCAGTAGTGTCTGCGAGACTACAAGGCTTCCAGGAAGCAGTAGTGTCTGCGAGACTACAAGGCTTCCAGGAAGCAGTAGTGTCTGCGGGACTACAAGGCTTCCAGGAAGCAGTAGTGTCTGCGAGACTACAAGGCTTCCAGGAAGCAGTAGTGTCTGCGGGACTACAAGGCTTCCAGGAAGCAATAGTGTCTGCGGGACTACAAGGCTTCCAGGCAGCAGTAGTGTCTGCGGGACTACAAGGCTTCCAGGAAGCAATAGTGTCTGCGGGACTACAAGGCTTCCAGGCAGCAGTAGTGTCTGCGGGACTACAAGGCTTCCAGGAAGCAGTAGTGACTGCGAGACTACAAGGCTTCCAGGAAGCAGTAGTGTCTGCGAGACTACAAGGCTTCCAGGAAGCAGTAGTGTCTGCGAGACTACAAGGCTTCCAGGAAGCAGTAGTGTCTGCGAGACTACAAGGCTTCCAGGAAGCAGTAGTGTCTGCGAGACTACAAGGCTTCCAGGAAGCAGTAGTGTCTGCGGGACTACAAGGCTTCCAGGAAGCAATAGTGTCTGCGGGACTACAAGGCTTCCAGGCAGCAGTAGTGTCTGCGGGACTACAAGGCTTCCAGGAAGCAATAGTGTCTGCGGGACTACAAGGCTTCCAGGCAGCAGTAGTGTCTGCGGGACTACAAGGCTTCCAGGAAGCAGTAGTGACTGCGAGACTACAAGGCTTCCAGGAAGCAGTAGTGTCTGCGAGACTACAAGGCTTCCAGGAAGCAGTAGTGTCTGCGAGACTACAAGGCTTCCAGGAAGCAGTAGTGTCTGCGAGACTACAAGGCTTCCAGGAAGCAGTAGTGTCTGCGGGACTACAAGGCTTCCAGGAAGCAATAGTGTCTGCGGGACTACAAGGCTTCCAGGCAGCAGTAGTGTCTGCGGGACTACAAGGCTTCCAGGAAGCAGTAGTGTCTGCGGGACTGAGCAGGAAACTGACGAGTTCACTTCCAGACTAAGATGCGACATTTACAGAATGAAAATGACAGACGTCTACTCTGTCGATCTCTCTGTATTCTCCCTATCTCCTACCCCACTCCCCTCCTTCTATACACCCTATTTCCGTACATCGTCTCTCTCTCCGTATCCACGTGTCCTGACTCCTCCACCCCGACTGCAACACACTCAGAACCGCTCTTCTATGTGCACGAAGCAGTAGGCAAAACCGCTTCATTTTTTACGAAGTGATAATCAAGGAGAACGGGACCAAACTATTTACAGAAAACTATGACTAAAACAAATGACGGAGCACACCGTAAGCGTTTAAAGATAAGAATACCCAAATAAAACTGCAGTACATTTAGAAATCAGTTTATCATATGTTTCATCACCACTCCGCATGTCCCATTTGTTTAACATAACTTTAAATAAAACATTGAATGCTAGCTAGGGTTTGGTGTCAAGAGATCTCTGACGAAAACTCTCAGTTTCGCTACTCTAAGCTCTAAGTCAGCTCTAAGTCATACTGGCTTAGAGCTTTCTCTTTCTTTCACAGTTACCGTCATTCTGACTTTGAACTTTCTCTCCCCCTGCTATAATCATACTGGATTAGAACTTCCATATAATCTTGCTTTGGTCTATCGCTTTTCCAGTTGCGCGCTTAAGGGCATATATTTTGTGATGTTAAGGGGAGAGATAATTCATTAACAATGTTAAGGAATGGATAAAAGAGGATGCGATGTTTACGGGAGAGAGAGAAACAAGAAGGGAGGTGAAAAGTTGGAAATGTATATAGAGGATATAAGTAGAAACTTAAGGGTGCGATAGACAATATGGAGGAGAATAAGAAGAGGTGGAGGAGGATGAAGAGAAGAAGGAAGAGGAAGACAGCGAGGACAAGAAATAGAAGAGAAAAAGAAGGACTAGAAATACGAAAAGGATGGGGGAGGAAAAACAAGAGGCTAACGAGGTTAGTGAGATAAAAGGAGAGAGAGGGGTGGTGAAAAGTGGCCAGAACTGCACAGGGACAAAGAATTCCAGGGGGGCCACAGAGGGGAGGTGGAGGGGGGGTAGAAGGGAGGGTAGAAGGGGGGGGGATGGGCAAGAGATAGCAAAGAGTGAGGGGTTCGAAAAGGAGGAGGGGTTGGGGGGAGAAAATGAAGGGAATGAAAGAGAGAGGGGAAGAAGAGATGTGAGGGAAAGGGGAGAGTGAGAGGAAGGAGAGAGGTAGAGACAGAGGAGAGTGTGTGGGGGGGGGGGAGCAACAGCAACATGAGGAAGAGAAGCGGCGCCACTAACACCGCCCATGGCCGATTACCGCACTACTCTCAAGGGACAATAACCACACAACTCATAAATACCAACCTAATGCCACCAGTGTTTAAGGATCTTTTTGAATAAAGGCCAGAGACGAGCAGCATATTGTCCAAAGACTTCTCTTCACAGTCACAAACTTTCAGATTATTACCATCCTAACGCGGAGGCTGGCTGCGATATTTTCTCTGACAGCCAATAAGATAATATATGATCCTCAACCAATAAGGAGATACGATTCTCGCCCAACTCTATGTAATAATTAACAAATACACCAGAATATATATACAGCCATTTTATATGCATATATTTGTACACATGTCTTTAACGTATATTCGAAAACAAAAAAATCTTCCTAAATCAACCATTACTGTTTCTCGATTGAAATTACCTATCGGTTTATCAATTAGCAAATCATTTACGTCAGTATATATTAGTCGTAATTGTGTATCGCACTCAAAAAAACTCCAATTCTGTACAATAGACCGTATCTAACTCTCACTTCTCTAATTAACCTCTTTCTAAGGTTATTAACATGACAAAGCGCTAAGCTACTTTGTTTATCACTCAAAGGGGTACGAGGACGTAGTGAGGGAAGTGCCCAATCTCTTGGACCACTGGGGATCGAACGCAGACCTTCCAGGAAGCGAAATTGTCGCTGTACAGCCCACTCTAAGTGGATGGGCCCACTCTCTGAAAGATTCCAAATTACCATAGTTAATTAAAACCTTTCTGGACACTACTGGAACGTACATGCCTAATACCATTGAGAGCATTGGCTTAAATCACTCCTCGCTACTCTACTACAGCAAACATTGAATTATCTGCACTGAACCTTATCCTAGGACAGCAAACACTAAATTAACACCATGACGCTAAATATGGATGACTGACTTAACTGCTTCGTTGCTCACCATTACACGCTGCTCGACACTACATGCCTAAACACCTCGCTCTAAACCACCCAAAACAAATGCTAAACTATGCCATCAGTCCTTAGAATCCGCCAGCATTGCTCTACATGGTATCAGCACGCTCTAAATCGCTCTATGTCGGGGGTTGTGCTGGTGATGGCGGGGAACCAGGATTCAAGGGTATAGATCCATCCTCCGAGCCCCCGCCCCCCTCCCGGACCCCAAGTCACCACCACCAGTGACCATATACACTCCTATTCTATCCCTCTCCCTTTTCCACGATGGCTTCCATATGCGTTTCTCCCATATCACCGTTCTATCCTAATATGCTTTAGCAAAAGCAAGTTGTTCCATTCCATCCTTAATTATTTTTTCAACGCTCGTCACATTCATTTTAATATATTTAATAAATTAACCGGTACAGTCAAAATTAGTTTAATTTTTGGTGGATTTCCAAACTTTTTCCGATTTTGTTTAATTATATTTTAGCTATTCCACTTATTGTCCACGATTCATTTGTGTGGATACACTATCTTCTGTTATCCTGGTGTGATTAACCTTCACTTAAACACCACATTACCCTCCTTCGGTCTTCACAATCCCACTACATAAAAATTAAGTTTTTTGTATTTGTATAAACAAGATAGTATTTTGGTGACACGTGTGGCCATATTATTCTGGCGTTCTCTACCTTCCCTAAGATCTTCACCTCATTCATGCTATGCTTCCCTCATTTATACTGACTCTTCTCACCTTAATGCTGAGACGGGAGACATCTCCCCTCACGCAGGGTGCAGCCGCACCTCCACAGATCTCCAGTATCATCTATTGATACTGGTAATAGCTCAAAAGGGCCACCACTTACGGGCTATTCGTACCCGTGCCACCTTTTGGGTGGCTTAATCTTCATCAATCATCAATCTTAATGCTGAGTATTCTTGCTGCATTCATGCTGCCGATGCTCACCTCGCTCATACTGACCATATTCCAAGTGCGTCTACAGCTGCATCAGCCACGCCAGAATGGGCTATAGTTGTTTTTGTACAAGTGCATTGTGTTGCATGTTCATTTCCTATGAACATGCAACATTTATATATATTTCCTGCGCTTCTTGTGTGCTGTTTTGTACGCTGAATCGTTCCCGTACTTCTCTCTTTTAGGGACACTGACGGTCACTTACGGTACCAGTGTTTGATTGTAGTTTTAATTTTTGTGTGCCAACTGAGTACGCTTAGTTAGGTTGTGTTTTGTATGTGTGTGTGTTTGTGTGTGTTTTATAGAGCCTTTCATGTGTTTTTTATGGAGTGTAATTGTTATGGTTTTGCAACTCGTTTTTTTCCATGTTCTATGCAATGTACTTTATTATTATTCATGTTTGCTCACGTGATTTTTATGCTGTTTTGTTGATCTTTGTATTTTGAATTATGTTTGGTGTTTCTTATTTTATTAATAAACATTTTGTTCTGATGGATTAAAATTCGTTCTCGGGAAAATTCGAACACCGTCCATGATCATAATTAAAACACAGTTTGGCGGATAATGCAAAACAACTTCCAGATTTTGCTCTTTCCGGTATAGTAAAGCTCGATGAAGGGAGTCAGTACAACCCGTCCTCTTAAAAAGAACGTCACTTTTCGCTCGTATGCGCAGTATGGCCAAATTTGGACGTAATTTGAAATGAAATCGACTTACAAAAGTGACGTACTGTTCCGTTTCCTGTTTGAGTCGTCCGGCCGACTCTGTAAGGTTAGAATAGATGACTTTCAATTCACGTTTTTCATAACGTTTTGAAACTTTATGAGAATTTCCTGCCCACCAACCTATCAGAGGACCGTTAACTTACTGTTGTTGAAAAAAAAATCCTAAATTTATTTTCATTTTTTTTGTTCATTTTCAAATTACGTCCAAATTCGGCCATACGGGCAAACGGCTAAAATCGACGTTGTTTTTAAGAGGACAGGTTGTTTACACCAGCGGCTGGTAAAGACAGCCAGCCAATACGATGAGGTCAATACTTCGGAGTATTGACCTGGAGACTGGAGGATCATGTACACAATAAAGCATCGTCCTGGACTGACACGAGGAGCCCCCAGTGTGTCTGGTCTACCCAGCTGTAAACTCACCCAGGACACTAGGAGCCCACAGTGTGTGTGGTCTACCAAGCTGTAAACTCATCCAGGACACTAGGAGCCCACAGTGTGTCTGGTCTACCAAGCTGTAAACTCATCCAGGACACTAGGAGCCCACAGTGTGAGTGGTCTACCCAGCTGTAAACTCACCCAGGACACTAGGAGCCCACAGTGTGAGTGGTCTACCCAGCTGTAAACTCACCCAGGACACTAGGAGCCCCCAGTGTGTGTGGTCTACCCAGCTGTAAACTCACCCAGGACACTAGGAGCCCCCAGTGTGTGTGGTCTACCCAGCTGTAAACTCACCCAGGACACGAGGAGCCCCCAGTGTGTGTGGTCTACCTAGCTGTAAACTCCCCAGCGACACGTCGGTGCTCAGTCGCACTCTACTATTGTAATAAGTGTAGGTAATCAAGAGAGAGAGAGAGTGCTCAGTCAGTATGGCTATACACCACTTGTGTTACGAAGTCTAATGTTGAGTGGTTATTCTCCCTTACCAGTTACACTCGAAAATTATATGTATTGACACACAGAAATCACAATAACGTGATGCATCAAATGAACAAATCCACAAGGGCCGTGACGAGGATTCGAACCTGCGAATCCTCGGTTTCGAATCCTCGTCACGGCCCTTGTGGATTTTTTCTTATATGTATTGAGTTGTTGCCTCTTGCACATTTTTCTAAAGCATTATTATGTTTTCAGAATTATATGTAATAATAACTCGGTAAATTATTATACTCAAACCCATAGCGTAAATTTTCCCGGAACCAAAGTGATTGAACACTGAAACAGTATTGCTTCGAAAATATTGTCAGAGCCACACATGAACTTTAGATAGTACAGTACTTACCTAGAGGTATGTCGCGTTCTTCCAGTTGGCAGTTTAATAACTGAACTATATCTCCACTAATTGGCACGCTAATTATCACATAAGCACAACAAGTATTAAATAAACGTATTCAGTTACTATAAGTAGTCAACTGTTATGTTAAACACTTTTGTAACAATATATTTTAATCTTAGTATACGGAAATGTTAAATTACCATTTCGCTCACTTGAGAGGGCGCTAACTTTAAATTGTTTCACCGCCATTTAAAGTTTGATGAAACTGATTTGTTGTTGAAACTAACGTTAATGGGTTCTTATATCTTTTCTCGAAACATGAATGTCAGGCGAATGTCGTACACCACCTGCGAGTCATTACTACGGGCGTTACAAGGCTTCCAAGTGTCCGGAACACAGGTAATATTTTCGCTTATCGAGGTACCGTTAGACCAGCGACTGACCTTCCCAAGATTGCTTAAACATTTCGCCTTGCCTTGGAATCGAACACGAGTTCAATCGGTAGTAAGCCAACCCGTCCTCCAAACAAAGACCCAAAAGTGATTCCATGCACCCGCCAAACCCTCTGTTTATGAATGAAAAGCGGTTTACACACGACTCACAACTGCTGACGTTCGAACATATCCGGAACAAGTGCTTCACTGACGAATTTTGTTCGAACCACAACGCTATAAATGTTTCACCCACGTACTAGAAATAATCGCCAACAGAACCTAAACACCTAACCTAACTTATCCTATGCCTATATATACACAATATGCTAATATATTATAATATTAATTTATACTTGCGAAAATTCCCGTTTTGAATGAACAGCATGTTAAAATTTATGAATGCGTCTGTGGGGTCGACCGCTGAATGTAATGGACTTGAGTCGAGGACGGGTTAAAATGTTTCACCCACGTACTACAAATACAAATAAGCGGCAATAGAACCTAAACACCTAACCTAACCTATGTCTATATATGAACAATATGCTAATATATTATAATATTAATTTATATTGGAGAAAATTCCCATTTTAAATGAACAGCATGTAAAAATTTTGTTATGCACATATCATGGTAATATTTGTGAGCTAGGGAGTTAGGCAGGAAATATCACCGCCAACATGCAACGGACAACTTTGGTTTAGTGAGGTGGTTATAGAAGCAGTGCTACATATTGTACATAAGCGGTGACTATAGTAACTGGAGAATTTACGGGCTATTCATGTCCGTGCCACCTCTTGGGTGGCTTAATCTTCATCAATCAACTGGAGGTCACTCTCTAATTAACGACCGAAGAGTTCTCATATGAGACTCCACCAAACTAGCGAAAATACCCGTGACTGATTAGCAAGCTGAACTAATTTTCACAGATAAACACAAAACACACACACACACACACACATATGTTACATTACATATCTTATATAAAATGTTATATAAATTACACTTTCGTTATTTTAAATTACCACATATTTATCTGTGGTAATACCAAATCTGTTAATGAACAGATTCGCGTTCACAGTTTTGGTAAGACTTTGCTCACAACAAACATAAATTAACAAATATCAAAAGATATTTACATTTCTAAAGTAATTTCCCTCTTTAGTATATTGGCTGTTCAAGTCATTTGTCAATATTTAGTTAACCAATCAGTGTCAATGGAAAGTCAAATTCTCTTCGTTCGCGGTGATTGGTGAGACATCAAAGTTTACTCAGCCAATCAGGAGTGCTCCCAAGTGACCAAAACCAACAATGGTGTGATCATTCCAGAGATGCACACACACACACACACACACACACACACACACACACACACACACACACACACACACACATGTGGACGCTGGGCGCTGGTAGCTGAGTGGACAGCGCGCGGTACTCGTAGTCCTGTGGTCCGGGTTCAATTCCCGGCGTCGGCGAGGAACAATGGGCAGTTTCTTTCACCCTGATGCCCCTGTTACCAATCAGTAAATAGGTACCTGGGAGTTAGACAGCTGTTACGGGCTGCTTCCTGAATGTGTGTGTGGGAGGGAAAAATTAGTTAGTAGTTAGTAACAGTTGATAGGCGGCAGAAAGAGCAGAGCTCAACCCCCCGCAATCACAACTAGGTGAATACAACTAGATGAATACACACACACACACACACACACACACAGTACATCACTTCTACTAGGAAGTGATATGGTGGAGGCTGACTCCATACACAGTTTCAAATGTAGGTATGATACAGTTCAAGAAGCTCAGGAATCTGTACACCAGTAGATTGACGGTTAAGAGGCGGGGACCAAAGAGCCAAAGCTCAACCCCCTGCAAGCAGAACAAAGTGAGTACACACAGGGAGGCCAAATATTGGTCCCTGTGTGTGTTAGGAGTAGGAGGCCAAACACAAGGTACCATCTGGGAGGACAAATCGTTCAAGAGTAGAAAGATCTGGGGTTGATATCACACCGAACCTGCCCCCTAAAGCACACGTCGAACGAATATCATCAGCGGCGTATACTAGATCGATTAACATAAGAACTGCCTTTAGAATCTTGTGAAAGGAATCATTCAGAACCATGTATGCAACATATGTCAGATCTATCGTGCAGTATACAGCTCCAGCCTGGCGTCCATAACTAGTTAAACACACGACAAAGTGAGAGAAGATTCAGAGGTATGCCACCAGACGAGTCCCAGAGCTGAGAGATATGAGTTACGAGGAACAGCTACAGGAATTAAACCTCAAAACCCTGGAAGACAGAAGAGTTAGGGAGACCTGTTCACCACTTACAAAATTTTCAAGAGGAATTGACAGGGTGGACAAAGACAAACTATTTAGCATGGGGGGAACACGAACAAGAGGACACAGGTGGAAGCTTAGTACTCAAATGGGCCACAAAGACATTAGAAAGACATTTTTCAGTGTCAGAGTAGTTACCAAATAGAATGCATTAGGCAGTGATGTGGTGGAGGCTGACTCCATACATGGTTTAAATGTAGATATGATAAAGCCCAAAAGGCTCAGGAACCTGTACATCAGTTGACTGACAGTCAAGAGGTGGGACCCAAAGAGTCGAAGCTTAATCCCCGCAAGCACAACTAGGAGCGAACATACACACACACTCGGCCACCGGCTCTAGGGAGCCGGTGGCGGAGCGGACAGCACGCTGGGCACGTGATCCTGTGGTCCCGGATTCGATCCCGGGCGCCGGCGAGAAACGATGGGCAGAGTTTCTTTCACCCTATGCCCCTGTTACCTAGCAGTAAATAGGTATCTGGGAGTTAGTCAGCTGTCACGGGCAACTTCTTGGGATGTGTATGTGTGTGTGTGTGTGGTGAGGAGGAAAAAAATAGTAGTAGAAACAGTTGATTGACAGTTGAGAGGCAGGCCGAAAGAGTAGAGCTCAACCCCCGCAAGCACAAGTAGGTGAATACACACACGGTGCACTATATACATAAACATTAGTAGTGCACCAGCATCACTGTAACAAGGCCACAGCTTCACTGCACCAGCAGCACCACAACAAAGCAGCTTCACTGCACCAACATCACTACAACTAAACAGCTTCACTGCACCAGCAGCACCGAGGCACGGAGACTGTCGCACCATAACTACAAGACAGCCGGGGGTGAGAATTTGGAAAGTTTCTCCAGTCCCATCACCACCTTTCGCCAGGAAAGTTTCGCAGAATTCTAATCAGCTGCTTCCCGCAGTACCTGGGACTTACAAAGGATTTTGAGCAGCAACCCAAATATATATTTTGGGTGACGAAACGATATTGGAGTAGAATATAACTCGTAAAAAATAACTTATTTCGAAGACGATGATGATGACGTGTTTGGACGAATCAGAATAATTTTAAGTTAAGAAAGAACAGAATCCCGCGTTTGTTACCTTGATTTGCACAGAAAATTAGCAAATCAAGTTTGCAATCATCACAATAGCAATACAAGCGACGTTTAAATAAATGAACAAATGGGGGTTGGAGTTAAGGGGCCAGATTCACGAAGCAGTTACGCAAGCACTTACGAACCTGTACATCTTTTCTCAATCTTTGCTGGCTTTGTTTACAATTATTAAACAGTTAATGAGCTCCGAAGCACCAGGAGGCTGTTTACAACAATAACAACAGTTGATTGGGAAGTTTTAATGCTTGTAAACTGTTTAATAAATGTAACCAAAGCCGTCAAAGATTGAGGAAAGCTGTACACGTTCGTAAGTACTTGCGTAACTGCTTCGTGAATCTGGCTCAAGGTCTATCAATTCCTGAAGGGTTGTTAAGACCACCACAATTACATGCTGACCAATCAGCAAATTGACTTTAGTCCTGAATATAGTCCTGAACTTAATTAAACTCTCAGTATATATATGACAAGTGTATAATGCTAATAAATACACTACTACTAATGCAAGTGCACTACTAATAAAAATTTATTTTTTTATAATTATTGTTATATACCAAAGTGATCAATGAGGATCCACAAGGTCTTCTCTGAGTACTCTTTATTTTCTTCTCCGAGGCTATGGGTCCCTACACTTGTACCAGAGGTGGTACCCCATCTAGGTTTATTAAAAAATATATTGTTATTTTTATTTATAATAATTTATTAACATTCAAGATACTTATTTTATTATTATTAGTTTTTATATTATTTTTATTATTCGTTTTATTATTAATCAAACAGTGATCTCTTTACATGTCTCCGGAACTAAGTTACCCTTGCTGGCATTACCGTTTTCTCATACCCGGGGTAACTCTGCTGCCCGTCCTCTCGAGCGTTCAAAACGTCACTTAACCGATGTATTAATTTGCCCGAAGCTAAACGCCCAAGAATCGTAAACAAACTTAAGAATCAGAAACAAAAGCTCAAGAACAACAAATAAACGCTCAAGAATAAGACATAAACGCTCAAGAACAAGACATAAACGCTCAAGAAGAACACAAACGTTCAAGAACAAAACACAAACGGTCAAGAACAACACACAAACGTTCAAGACTTACAAACAATCTCTGGAGAATCGTAACTAACCCCAGAAAGTCAGCCCTGGTCCATCTAACTGTTGGAGTGTCAATTGGCAGTGTGTGTGTGAAGGCCAGAGTGGCCCTCAGGTGACCGCTCGACACAAACAGTGACAGGTGGATCCTCCAGTCGACCTGTGTGAGGGTCCTTGAGTGGCCTATCCACCCAAACGGGATCGGCCGCGGAGATGTGCTTGAATCCCGACGGTAAAATGGTTTAGCGTGCAAGCGACAGCTTGCGGAGCGAGTTGTCCCGCGAGACCGCTAGGGAGCAATGCTGGGAATGCTGGAAGAGGATATCATTGGTTGTCCCTGGATGGTGATTTCACCTTGATTTCCAGTGATGCTAATTTCGAATGCCTCCCAGTGAGCTTTTGTCTGTATTGAAATCTTGGGTGTGTGTGAGGGTTTGTAGATGGACATTACGGGGGATAGTGAGGGAGGTACAGGTGGTGGTGAGGTACTCACCTAAATGTGTCTCCGGGGGTTGAGCTTCAGCTCTTTGGTCCTGCCTTTCATATTAGGATCTCTGGCAGATATAGTTTCCCCGAGCCAACCGGCCTCTGTCCCACACTCACCTCCCGCTCTCTAGCACCCCTCACCTCTCCACCCCACTGACCCCATCCCCCCCCCTCCTCTTCCACCCCCTACATGCGTACCATCAACTTTCTCCCCCCTAGCAACAGATGAAGCGTCCACCGCCTCTCTCTCTCTCTCTCTCTCTCTCTCTCTCTCTCTCTCTCTCTCTCTCTCTCTCTCTCTCTCTCTCTCTCTCTCTCTCTCTCTCTCTCACTCTCTCTCTCTCTCTTCCTTCTCTTTTTCCTGTCAATTTTTTGGTTATTGATCTGTCTCTCAGTCTGGCTGTCTCGCGTGTCTCTCTCTTCCTACTCTTTCCCTCACCCCCTCACTCCTCACCCTCCCCCCCTCCCTTCACAAACATTTGATTTATTCTCTCTTTCTCTTTTTGTGCCTGCCTGCCTGCCTGCCTGCCTGCCTGCCTGCCTGCCTGCCTGCCAGCCTGCCTGCCTGTCTGTCTGCCTGCCTGCCTGCCTGCCTGCCTGCCTGCCTGCCTGTCTGTCTGCCTGCCTGCCTGCCTGCCTGCCTGTGTGTCTGCCTGCCTGTGTGTCTGCCTGCCTGCCTGCCTGCCTGTGTGTCTGCCTGCCTGTGTCTGCCTGCCTGCCTGCCTGCCTGCCTGTCTGCGTGTGTATTCACATAGTTGTACTTGCGGGGTTTGAGCTTTGGCTCTTTGATCCTGCCTCTCGACTGTCAATCAAGTGGAGTAGATTCCTGAGCCTACGGGGATTAATCATATCTAAATTTTAAACTGTTTACGGAGTCAGCCTCTACCACTTCACTGCCTAATTCATTACATCTGTTAACTACGCCATCTCTTAACTGTGTGTGTATGTCTGTGTGTATGTCTGTCTCTCTTGTCCCCCTTTCTCCCCATAACTTGAATAGCAATAAATATTGTTATCCTAATTATTCAATTATGCATTGAAAATGCTTAGCTACATGAAAAACATACAAGATCCAAGTTCCCTAAGCCGAACTATGGAAAAATTCCATCTAGTTCAGGGCATCGGAGAGGAAATTTACTAAATACACACATACTCACGCACTCAGGGACCCCACACATACACACGCACTCAGGGACCCCACACATACACATGCACTCAGGGACCCCACACATACACACGCACTCAGGGACCCCACACATACACATGCACTCAGGGACCCCACACATACACACGCACTCAGGGACCCCACACATACACATGCACTCAGGGACCCCCACACATACACACGCACTCAGGGACCCCACACATACACACGCACTCAGGGACCCCACACATACACATGCACTCAGGGACCCCCCACACATACTCACGCACTCAGGGACCCCACACATACACACGCACTCAGGGACCCCACACATACACACACACTCAGGGACCCCACACATACACATGCACTCAGGGACCCCCACACATACTCACGCACTCAGGGACCCCACACATACACACACACTCAGGGACCCCACACATACACACACACTCAGGGACCCCACACATACCACACGCACTCAGGGACCCCACACATATCTGCCAGATTAAAACACATTTTTGTACAGAAATTAAAATTAGAACGTTTCATTTTTCTGGCTTGCCAGAGAAGCCAATTTTTTCTTTTCTTATTTCAGATATTTAAATGGTTTATCTTTCTTATTTTAGATTAATTTTCTTACAGTGTTGACTGTGGTTAGAATAGAGATCAGAGAGGTGTTCATGCAGTGGAAGATACAGTGTTTACTTTGGGTTATAGTGGAAACTGGTGACATCACAAATAATTAACAGCAATTCTTGAGTGGTTTGTGTATGTATGAATGGGCAAGCCTGTGTGTGTGTGTGTGTGTGTGTGTGTGTGTGTGTGTGTGTGTGTGTGTGTGTGTGTGTGTGTGTGTGTGTGTGTGTGTGTGTGTGTGTGCGTGCGGGGGTTGAGCTCTGGCTCTTTCGTCCCGCCCCTGAACTGTCAATCAACTGGTGTACAGAGCCTACTAGGCTCTGTCATATCAACATTTGAAACTGTGTATGGAGTCAGCCTCCCCCACATCACTGCCTAATGCATTCCATCTGTTAACTACTCTGACACTGAAAAAGTTCTTTCTAACGTCCCTGTGGCTCATTTGGGTACTTAGTTTCCACCTGTGTCTCCTTGTTCGTGTACCACCCGTGTTAAACTGTTTATCCTTATGTATCCTGTCAATTCCTTTGAGAATTTTTTAGGTAGTGATCATGTCCCCGTTACTCTTCTGTCTTTCAGTGTCGTGAGGTGCATTTCACGCAGCATATATATATATAATGTGTGTGTGTGTGTGTGTGTGTGTGTGTGTGTGTGTGTGTGTGTACTCACCTAATTGTGCTTGCGGGGGTTGAGCTCTGGCTCTTTGGTCCCGCCTCTCAACCGTCGAATGTGTGTGTGTGTGTGTGTGTGTGTGTGTGTGTGTGTGTGTGTGTGTGTGTGTGTGTGCTTGCAGGATCGAGCATTGTTTACAGCAATGACTCCTGTCCCATTTCCCCATCATATAGTTTTAAATTTATGAATAGAGTATGCATCCACAACCTGCTCCTTAAGTGCATTTCATTTTTCCACTACTCTCACCCTCAAAGAAAACTTCCTAACATATCTGTGACTCATCTGAGTTTCCAGCTTCCACCCATGTCCCCTCGTTCTGTTAATATTACGTGAGAACATTTCATCTATTTCCACTTTGTCAATTGTGTGTGTGTGTGAATATCTTATTTGAGTTTATATAAGCATGAGACAAGTAATTAACATCCATCAAAGACTTGGATGAGGATACAACATTTACTTGGCTACAGAATCCGTGCACTGGAGAGAGATGAAGAGTCACAGCATCCGTGCACTGGAGAGAGATGAAGAGTCACAACATCCGTGCACTGGAGAGAGACGAAGAGTCACAACATCCGTGCACTGGAGACTGTTTGTCATGCATCATGGGGTGCACCCCTCCAACTGAAGCACTTACCTAGCCAACACTCTTCTAGATACGAGGCACAAACACACACATGAACTACGGCAACTAAAATCTAAACTAGCATGACAAGTAACTTAAATTGATAGGAGAAGCACAATGAAACCACAACAGTATGAGAAAAGTATATCCCAATATCTTTTCGATATCTTTTCTCAATATCTATGAGAAAACGTTTGGGGTCATACAATAGGATCAAACCCGCGTTTTATTGGAAGGGTCTAGGAACACGGCTTTGATTCCATTGTACTGCCGAAATGTTTCCTCATAGAGCAACGTTGCAACGTAAGACAAATCATGCGTGTCTATTATAGCAGAGTCGATACTGCCGGAATGATGCGCACCACCGCCCTCATATGCAGGATGATATGCCCAACTTTGAAACATATGTAACAATGTTAAAGAAAATGTAATGACTTAACAGCACACCTCGGAAGTAGTGCTACGGTTAATCGCAGAAGTTTTATTTTTCATATTATTTTAATTTTTTAAGACTAAAACGAACAAAAAGTGTAATATAGAACTGTGTGAATTATTATTATTGTTATTTGTGTGTGTGTTTCGGGCTATGGATTCACAGGTGGTGTTTATGTTGATAAAATTCTTCATCTGAAACAATAACTATATACATATGTATGTATGTATGATCGCTGAAGTGTAGTACTGTATCTTAGTATACCTGTGACGACAATACCAAATGTGGCAGGGGCCTAGCGTCCTAATTTCGGTAAACAACAATGATAGGGTAAGGATACAGGAAATCTTGAACAAGAATATCAAAATCCTTTTCAAGATTTCCTGAATCTTTACCCAACCCAATTTCCATTCCCTGCTGGCCAGCTGTATGGTCGTTATAAGCTACGCTTGAGTTAGCGTCTCCAGTTGCGCAAAAAGCTAAATGAAAATCCCCGTAATGAGCACTGACTCACTGTTTTGCAATCAGCGTCCCACTCTGCACGAAGCACACGCATGCACGAGACCACGTAAGTGTACTTCACATGTATTTCATCAGCAGTTGCAAGGAGTCTAATATGGTAGACGAGAAGAATGCAGAGATGTACTAAATTCCTTAGATGAGATCAGAATATAGCACTTTTTTGTTGTTGACCAGACCACACACTAGAAGGTGAAGGGACGACGACGTTTCGGTATGTCCTGGACCATTCTCAAGTCATTCTCACAATCGACTTGAGAATGGTCCAGGACGGACCGAAACGTCGTCGTCCCTTCACCTTCTAGTGTGTGGTCTGGTCAACATACTTTAGCCACGTTATTGTGACTCATCGCCTGCACTCTTTTGTTATTTTGTAGCTATCAGAAATAAATAATGTAACTTTACCTTGAATACGTGAATAAGTAATATTTCTTTTTATTGCGTGTGTGTGTTGGGTTTATGTTGTATCAACCTCTGGAGGGCTATTAAGGTCACCACAATAGCTTCCAAATATAGCGCAAGACTGAGAAGTGGACAAGCACCTCACTCGGCTTTTTTCACAAGCAACTGGCATTCATTCCTGTTTGTTTGACATTTTTTTATTGTTTTATATTAATATCTTTTCATATTATGTAATACTGAATCTATGTTTTTTCATTGTCTTGAAAATAAATCGTTAAAAAATCCTTTTCCTGAAAATTTAAGTTTCTAAATTTTAATCGGAAAAGTTCTTTGAATATAAATAAAAATTATATATTGTATATATATAAATATAACTTAATAATTGCTATTGCAATTTTTTACCATGTATTTCGAATTTTTTAGATGTGGTTTAAGGATATATTTATAAAATAGACACAAACACACATACAATGACAAAGCAACACAGACCATTCACCACTGTAGCTTGCACACTAGACAACAATACCTCTATATATACATATGACAGACGTTGCTTATAAAATTAACTTGCAGCAAACGAGAAAGAACACGTATCATAACAGGTAATTAAACAAGAAAATTGTAGACCTAGGATCAAATAAGCAGAACAAAGCAACAGACATTACAAAACAAGAGCAACTTTTGGTACGTGCATGATGAAACAAGACACAATTCTTAAGCCAGAGGCAAAAGAGCCAAACATATGATTAATAACAATCTACTTCAAGGAGCCAGATACGTATGATTAAAAACAAACTACTTCAAGGAGCCAGATACGTATGATTAAAAACAAACTACTTCAAGGAGCCAGATACGTATGATTAAAAACAAACTACTTCAAGGAGCCAGATACGTATGATTAAAAACAATCTACTTCAAGGAGCCAGATACATATGATTAATAACAATCTACTTCAAGGAGCCAGATACATATGATTAATAGCAATCTACTTCAAGGAGCCAGATACATATGATTAAAACCAAACTAGTTCAAACATGGTTGACACGATGAAGCGGACGCTGTAGTCAGTCAAAACAATACCGGAGCGTTGTGTAAGAAAGGACGAGGAACAAGTTTAGGAGTGAGGACTTACATTCGTCTTGCCAGGGGAAAGATACACCGAGCTTAGACGTACCTGTGGAGAGAAACAAACACCTATTAAAACACATATACACTATGAAAGTTATCACATGGTTATTATGTTCTTCTTTACCAGAGAAGAAAGTTTAAAAAATTAACTCTCCAAAGATCATTTTACACTTTGATAAGGTCTGACACTAAGATATGTTTCGTTGATCCTGTCAACATTGTCAAAGGCAATGGTGAAATAAATATAACTTGAACATCCGAATACATTACCAAGGAGGATGAGGTGAAATAGTTTTCCGCTAGTAGGTCTTATGATGTTTTCTTACTGCCTATATTTTAATGATGGCTGGGACAGTGTAAGGTATATTGTCCATGGTGTTGAAGATGATAGAATGTACCTGAGTGTGAGCTGGCTGTTAATATTTGCTTGAGGTTGTTTGATAAAAAGAGCTTCGCGAAGCATCCTACGATTGTCGTATCTTTCAATATA
>NC_091158.1:14468644-14501144 GCF_040958095.1 Procambarus clarkii
TGCTTCATTTAAGCTGCCTACTTCCATTTAGATCAGCCAATCCAGCATGTTAATAATATATTTTTTAAATGACGCTATATACATTTATTAGCGTTTAAATCGTTATACGGTTTCCTTGTATCGAGGTTAGAGAGCCAAGTGTTACACCAGTTATTTACATTCAATGGTAAATAATGTAACTAATGCCTCAGATATCATAGAATTATTTTAATAAAATCTCCATCAAAGCTGTACAGAAGTTAGGCCAATCAGAGCACACTAGCTTAATTTTAGAGGATATAGCAAACGGTAATTGTGCTGACAGCGTTGACCACCTAGTTTGTTGCAAACTTCCCTC
This sequence comes from Procambarus clarkii, assembly GCF_040958095.1. Classification (NCBI taxonomy): domain Eukaryota; kingdom Metazoa; phylum Arthropoda; class Malacostraca; order Decapoda; family Cambaridae; genus Procambarus; species Procambarus clarkii. The sequence goes on from NC_091158.1 coordinate 14,468,982, forward strand.
ACCCCCAGGACCTTCACCACGTGACCTTTTGGACCGTAACCTTCCCGGCACAAACCTCACCCCCAGGAGTTTCACCACGTGACCTTTTGGACCGTAACCTTCCCAGCACAAACCTCACCCCCAGGACCTTCACCACAGCACAAACCTCACCCCCAGGACCTTCACTTGCTCCTCTTGGACCCTAACCTTCCCGGCACAAACCAAGGCCGTCTGAGCTTGCCAGCCCTTGCCACAACTCCTGCCATCTGGCAGGAGACAAATTAGGTCAGTCGAAAAAGGTGCTCTGACGTTCAGCTTGAGTAATTGGGCCAGCGAGGAGCGTTAGTGTCACAGGGGTGAGATAACTGGGTCGGGAGCTGAGTCACTAAACTTACCACTATTATTATTTACTCATTACTACCCATACTTGGGCGTAATAAAATTAATAATAATAATTCTGATTACTAATCCATAAATTTTGCAAGCATTTCGGTTAGAGAAATTATTTCGATTCATTGTCCTAAAATCATTTCTGGATAATTTTGGATCCGTTTTGGGGATTTGCGTAGGTTATATTAACTATTTCCTATATTAAGATTGCCGTGATCTTCCATAAAATGGTCAACACTTATATCCTCTTGTTCCTTGTCTTCCAAGACTATACTCAACATATTTAAATGGGTTTCATCAACTATATTTTGAGTCGGTGCATATCGGTCGACGCTAAACACTCGCTAAACTGTCAATGTCCTTCATCAAATACCGTCTCTAGAAAATACTTCAATATAACTGTAAGGAATATATTTAAATTCATCAGTGAAGTGTATCGAGTTGTCTAAAGCTGTTTATAATCTTTCATTCTCGAGTAGTATGATTTTTGCTCCCAAGTTTAACCTTATCAATCCTTTAATGATGCAATTTATGCAAATCAAGTTGGCCTATAGAACAATATATAAGATTGACATTTGTGGCCCACCGCTTGTTATATCTAGTGCCTCTCCGTTAAGTCTATTCTCACAAGTTATTAATTCTAACAATTCAATTCTAATAATTACAACATTATTATTACTTTCATTATAAATATTACTATCATTTTATGTGTTAATATTATTTGTTTGTAGGAGTAACAGTAGCAAACAGTAGTAGAAGTAGCAGTAGCAGTTGTAGCAGTAGAAGCAGCAGTAGTAGTAGTATGTAACTGTAGTAGCAATGTTTGGAAGCAGTAGAAGCTGTATTCTAATAGCCAGCAGTGATATCATCACCAGCATTACTTTTCGTATAAACATTACCCATTGTACACTTTTTTTTATCAACAACCAGACCATCAAACGCCGCTTCCTGAAAAGCGTGAGTATCAGTAAGTCTTGACAGTTTTGTAATACAATTAGGGATAAACTTTTACCAGAGATTATTCTAGTTATCTTGATTACAACTCATTACATTTTATTATCATGTCCTTTGTTATCGTAAAATGTACATAATTCAATAACAATATAATTAAGCTTTGAATGTAGAATCTATAATTTGTTTCTTTCATCTTTCGCTTTTATGTTTAACAAACGTTTTGGATAATTTTGTTTTAATATATAAAACCCAAATTTATCAGCTGTATTTAAATTCAAATATAGCTACAAACTTTAGAAAATCACTTAATTCAATCACTTTTCTTGTGTGTGCACCTGTATGTGTGTATCTGTATAAATATGCGTGTGTATACAGATACAAGCACACATACGTATAACTGTATCTGTACATGTGTGCATTTGTATACATGTGTACCTGTATATATGTGTACAAATGTGTACATGTACGAATAGTGTCTTAATAAATACCATAAAATTAACCAAAATGATGTAATGTTAAAACAAAAGACCTTCGAAAAGTTTACACAAATTTCACAAGTTACCATAAAGTATCCAAAAGTTTACAGAGTATTGAAAAGTATTTCCAGAGCACCACAAAATATCATTAAAGTATTCCCAGCGTACCATAAAGTGTCTAAATCACAATGCCAGATTACCACAAAAATTATCTCAAATGTACTACAAATTATTAAAGTATCACAAAGTTTACCCCCCAGAGTACCACAAAATATCCCCAGATTACCAAAAATTATCCCCAGAGTACCACAGATTATCCCAGAGTACAACAAAGTATCACAAATCCCCCCAGAGTACCATAAATTATCCCTGAAGTACCACAAAGTATTCCCAGAGTACCACAAATCCCCCCTAGAGTAGCCCAAGGCAACCCCCTGATAGAACTAGGGGGTAACCTCAGTGTAAACCTAGCGTTCATTATCAAGGGAGACCGCTAACACGTATTTAGGGGTTGGGAAGTTGGCTGGTCCTTCGGGTCTCTTAACTTGTAAGATAAATCAGCTTGACTGCAGTTAACTTGTAGCGTTATGTACAAGTTACGACCGGCTGCTCCGAGGTGGTTTTTGTTCATACCACTTACCGGGAGGACCACTTACGACTTCTCACTGGTAGCTCTTCACTTACTGGTATCTCTACATGCATTTTGATCTCTTTATTATTGGTGTCCCTTTACTTATTCGATTTATTTGCTTGTTTTTGAATATTTACCTACTTGTATCTACGTATTTTGCATCTTTATCTACAAAATCTATTGCATTTAACTTTTGCTTTTACTCTTATGGCTTATGTAAAGTAGCATAAGTTCCTCTTTTTTTATTATAAAGATATTACTAAATCAATTATTATTACTGGAATCATTAATATTTCCCTGAAGACAACCCTACAAAGAGTCGAAATGCATCAATCACTGTGTTGATGATAGACATCCCTCGAAGGTTGAGTTCATCATAAAGAGACATAAGGCTTCTTGCTCTGGATAAACATTTTCTTCAGTCCTGTATTTTGGAATCAGCTCGACGAAGATAATTTTTCATAGTGAGGCCGTGATATTATATTAAGTGATATCTCACGTAAATGAAAGGCGATGAGTCACAATAACGTGGCTGAAGAATGTTGACCAGACCACACACTAGAAAGTGAAGGGACGACGACGTTTCGGTCCGTCTTGGACCATTCTCAAGTCGATTGTGGTCTAGGATGTCTGAGAATCTGAGTCTGAGAATGGTCCAGGACGGACCGAAACGTCGTCGTCCCTTCACTTTCTAGTGTTTGTGGTCTGGTCAACGAAAATTAAACTTTCTAACACCTACAACTCTTAACTCTCTCTCTGCCTTATCCAGAATACACCACATGTGCTATCAGCTGCAAATTACTAGGCATATTAAACTATATAGTTTACACTCTCTCTCCTCTGCCTCCTAACTCCCTAGGATCACATCTATCAGACAACGCAGGTTAAATAAGTCCGAACAAGATTGGGCAAGCCAATCATAGTCGCACTCTGGTTTAAGATATATTTGTTTAAATATTTTGTTTCTAAATGACCTTTTGTTCTTATCAGGGCTTTAAATGCCAACAAGTACGGGAATCATTGTTATGATACTGACTGCACTGCGAGGCACTGAAGCCTCAGTGCTTCAGTGAATGTTCGTGAGTGAATGAACACACACACACACACACACACACACACACACACACACACACACACACACACACACACACACACACACACACACACACACACACACACACACTCCGAAGTTTTGCAAAAGTTGCAGGATTAAGGGCAATTGGATACCAGACTTCAATCCAGATGCGTGCACTGTTATCAGGATGAGGACAGAAATATTGACACCAGAAGAACAACACCTTTAAAAAAGTGAGACTCTTACTCTGGATAATGACGGGAAAAGATCCGATAACAAATGTTCGAATGAACATTTGTTATCGGATTTATATTTTGTTATAATGCAACAATATATTACGGATTTTTGTGTATTTGTTTTATAACAAACCTTCTTGATATCAACAATAACATATTATACTCAAGAGAACGTCAGGATAGGCCTTTAAAACCCCAAACAAGGATTTAAAATATTACAGAACATATATCTGACCCGTACAGGAGTGTGTAGTATCAATGTGGAGCTAATATTTAAAAAAGCCCAAAGCAAAGATTGAAAAATCTTGCTGTAAGACTGGTCCCAGAATCAATGCCCTAGTCTACAACGCAGGAAGAAAGTAAAAGTATGTGGGACATGAGCCTTACATATAAAATACTCATCGTGAATTGAGGACACAGATAAAAAAAAAAGAGATACTTTGAGAAGTAACGTAACGAGAAAAATCATGCATGTCGCAATGACGTGAATAAGTATTTCTTCAGTGTAAGGGCAGTAAACAAGTGGAACGAACTTGACAAGAAAATAGTAAATGTTTCCTCAATTCAATGTCTGAAAAGCAAACATGACAATAAATATAGATGTAGGGAAGCGTTGCACTAGACGACCGCCAGTTGGAAAAGCTGGTTCAGAGAGGTGAAGCTCGGGTTTACAAGTTCATTAATGTAAACACACACACACACACACACACACACACACACTCACACACTCACACATCTGGGAGAGGAAATTCTTCAGGAGTCAGAGAAGGAAAAAGACTTGGGGGTTGATATCACGCCAGACCTGTCTCCTGCAGCACATATCAAGCGGATAACATCAGCGGCATATGCCAGGCTGGCCAACATACGAACGGCATTCAGAAACTTGTGTAAAGAATCATTCAGAACTTTGTATACCACATATGTCAGGCCAATCCTGGAGTATGCAGCCCCAGCATGGAGTCCATATCTAGTCAAGGATAAGACTAAACTGGAAAAGGTTCAAAGGTTTGCCACCAGACTAGTACCCGAGCTGAGAGGTATGAGCTACGAGGAGAGACTACGGGAATTAAACCTCACTTCGCTGGAAGACAGAAGAGTTAGGGGGGACATGATCACCACATTCAAGATTCTGAAGGGGATTGATAGGGTAGATAAAGACAGTCTATTTAACACAAGGGGCACACGTACTAGGGGACACAGGTGGAAACTGAGTGCCCAAATGAGCCACAGAGATATTAGAAAGAACTTTTTTAGTGTCAGAGTGGTTGACAAATGGAATGCATTAGGAAGTGATGTGGTGGAGGCTGACTCCATACACAGTTTCAAGTGTAGATATGACAGAGCCCGATAGGCTCAGGAATCTGTACACCTGTTGATTGACGGTTGAGAGGCGGGACCAAAGAGCCAGAGCTCAACCCCCGCAAACACAACTAGGTGAGTACAACTAGGTGAGTACACACTCACACGCACACCCACACACACACACACACACACACACACACACACACACACACACACACACACACACACACTCACACTCACACGCACACGCACACCCACACCAAGACACACACACACATGAACGCAACACATTCACACGACGCTGAATAACCAAACCGGTTCAAGGACCTGGAGGCAGGAATACAACCCAACATAACATAACAGGTGCCACAACTGTGGCATAAAACGTAATGGAATGCTCACCTTCGAAGTTATAGCCCGGACGCTGCTTCATGCCGTTCTCCCTCGTGTTCCGACACTTCTCAAATGTCTCCATTGTCTTCAGAATATTCCCTCTTAATATCCGTCTGAAGATAGGGTGAGATTTCCAGCCCCGATGTTGTGCAGCAACGGACGAAGAGTGAGCGGGAAGAAGGGAGGTTAAAGGAGAGGTAAAAGAAGGGCAGTAGTCGTTGTGCTCACAAGAGAAACGAATGCGGGTGAAGGGAGCCACCGATGATGGTAGTACAGGTGTCCCTTCTACCGCTGCCTCTCCCTTCTTCAGCTGTGACCATCAAGGAAGTATTGCAACCACATGGCGTCTATCGCCCCTTCACATGCCTTGTCTCAGACACCTTCAACCGCTCCGTGTTTTCCAGGGAGTTTGTGATGGCAGAGTCTGGTGTTAGGTCAACATTGTTATTTAGAAATATTCTGAAACTAAAATTATACATGTACTTTTCCTTTTTCTATATTATTTAAATTTTTAATACGAGATATATTCACTTTCATTCGTATTCACTGACATTTGAAAATTTTGCTCTACACTGTTTTCTCCTGATAATATTATTCATTGATATATTTTATCTCACTGTACTTTCAAGTATTTTTTTCCAAATTATTAAATAAATAAATAAATAAATAAATAAATAAATAAATATATATATATATATATATATATATATATATATATATATATAATATATATATATATATATATATATATATATATATATATATATATATATATATATATATATATATATATATATATATATATATATATTGTCACGGTAAAATCTCTAGGAAGAGATTCGGCCTGCTCCATCGTCACCTATTTTACCCATATCACGTCTATATATTCAAGTACTGCAGCCACAAGAAGAACAACAACAACTACCAGACGTCTAGACAGTACCTCCAGCCCCCCCATACACCACTGCCCGTCACCCCACCTCGCAGCTGGGTCGCTGGGAGCTCACGCCATCCGAAACAAGCAGTTTAAGAGCCGGTTAATAGTTAAAGAAGGAACCAACGCCATCAGGACGGCCGTCGCCGTGTATATATAAGGCTACGTAGCCAACTAAGATTCAGATTACTCTTGAGTGCTCTGCTGAGTAGACCTGTTGACATATCCCGGTATGGTAACAGAGTTATTCAGTTTGACTCACAGTATTCCCGCACCATATTTTATTTTGCACATTAACGTAACTTAAATTTGATTGTTCATCTTGTTTGTTTTGCACACTTTGTATTAGAGCCAAGCCTGGATATATTTTTATGTTTTGTAATTTGTTTAAAGTAAAATATTTGTAAATGTTTTTGCGTGAAGCAAGACCTCCCGATACTTCATGGTGATGCTAACAACGCAGGCAACACACAAACTATACAAGATTCGAACTCGTATTTTCGTGCTTGCAATAATACAGGGACACCAAGCGCTTTATCAAAGGGTTATATTACATAATATATCCAGCACTGGACTCCCTTACGCCACACTGAAATCGTTATACATGATTCCTCCTCAAGAGTCTCACTGGAGAATACAATATTATGACATAATTCTCACAAAAACAATTGTTTGTAATATACTTTTTTATATGGAAACGAAAACGAGATTTCTGGGCCCATTTACGTCTCTGAAGTATAAAATATGAGGAGAGTCAATACATCAGAGGGGGATAAGTGATAGGCCGAATAAATCCAGTGATCAGTAGAGCATGTAATGTTGTAGAAATTTAATGATATGGACGACAACATAACAATAAGTATAATTCTGGTGGTTATGGTGGGAATGAACTAGTTTTCTCTAAATTATTGAGCTGTGAGCAATTGCTACGAGGTTGATAAACTGGAGTGTCTCGGCTATAGATCAGGGCTATACAAGATTTAGTGACTGATCGCATAAATCTGAGTGAAAATCAGACCGGAATTATACCAGATTGAACGACTGATCTGAATTATACATAATTGAACGATTTATCTGACTTATACGTGATTCAGCGACTGATCTGAATTATGAATGATTAAGCAAATCATCATTTGTATCACTTGGGATCGCTGGATGAGTGAGTGCTATTGATATATATAACACCTGCCTATCAATACACACCAGCAGTTTATTTTATTCTCATATTTTACATCTTGAAGATAATGTAGAGCGAGGAACTTAACGCTAAGTCCTGTAGCGGACAGCCTGGCCTAGCTGAGTTCTACGAAGAACTCAGCGTGTTCTCATAAAGAACAACAGCGACATAACGACTCAACACAGTTACATTTATTCGCTAGCGTAATCCTCCTGATTCCTATCAATATCTAACTGTAACAATTATTTAAACAACTGCATAATAAAGCCAGACGTCATCATTGACTATAAAATGAACACAGGCGTCCCAATTTGGCTGTCGTGAAAAGCACTAACAAATACGCATATTACCAAGTGAAAACCCGAATTTCCCATTATATGACACATAAAGAAGCAGCTCAGGTGTCTATCTGTCCCATGTCCTTATCAATGAGTATCAATGTTTGTGCATGTTTCACTATATATATCTTTCAACCAGTTTCATAGCCTGTTTCTCTCTCTATTCTTCAATTCCTTTCTCCTCATCTTCATCAGCTATTCTCGATCTTTTTCTTGCATCTTTTCCAGGTCACTTGGTCTATCTTTCTCTCAGGAGAGGAAAGCTTCTCATCACAGCTTACTGGTTCTGTGTGTATGGGTCGGCACACGCATGCGTCGTACATCTCCCGTCCCTTTGTCCACTACAAAGGGAGTCGCCTCGTATGTGTTCTCTGGCCAGAATATATAATTTTTAGTTCATGTTCCGATGTGTTTCTTTGTGTGTGTACAGTGTGTCCTCTCCTATAGGTTCTTGCAGAGCGAGCTTCAGCTTCTGGGGACCAGCCATTCAGTCGTTGGTCGCCTATCACAATGGTTGCTGACTTTCTATTAGTTAGCCTCAATAATCTCTTTTCAGGTGTGTGTACGCACCTCACCTAGTTGTGCTTGCGGGGGTTGAGCTCTGACTCTTTGGGCCCGCTTCTCAACTGTCAATCAATCAACTGTTTTTTTCCACATACACACAGACACAGACACACACATTCAGAAAAAACTAGTAATAGTAATCGTTGATTGATTAACAGTTGAGAGGCGGGCCGAAAGAGCAGAGCTCAACGCCCGCGAGCATAATTAGGTAAATACAACTAGGTAAATACACACACACACATCCTCAGGAAGCAGCCCGTAGCAGGTTTTTAACTCGTAAGTACCTATTTACTGCTAGGTGAACAGGGGCACCAGAGTGAAAGAAATTGTCCATTTCTGCCCAAAGAAACTGGCCTTCGGTTCCGCCTCCACCGGGGGATCGAACCTGGGCCGTTAGGACTACGACCCCAGAGCGCTGTCCTCACAGCCGTCAGGCCCACAAAATCCTGGTGTGTACTCACTTAGCTGTACTGACCTAGTTGTGTTGTGTTTTGTGTGTGTGTGTGTGTGTGTGTGTGTGTGTGTGTGTGTGTGTGTGTGTGTGTGTGTGTGTGTGTGTGTGTGTGTGTGTGTGTGTGTGTGTGTGTGTGTGAGTGAGAGAAAGCACGCATTTCCTCTCTGGATCGCGACACTGAGGCGCTGGAACAGGAAACTGGCAGCTCTTGAGTCTTTAGTTTGCCAAATGTTCCTTTAGGAACCAAAGTACACATTTACCCCAGGGTAAATGTGTACTTAGTTCGTTATTATTAAAACTTATTAGTTTCCTGGGTCTTCCTAAACGTGGGCGACCCGCCTTCCTCAGCTGTACTGTGAGGTAAATAGGTATCATCCAATGTAGACGCGCACGTGTAATCCCGTACGACCTGTCTACTATACCCCATATATATATATATATATATATATATATATATATATATATATATATATATATATATATATATATATATATATATATATATATGCAAACAAGCCTGAATGGTCCCCAGGACTATATACAAAAGAAAACTCACACCCCAGAAGTGACTCGAACCCATACTCCCACAACTGGTATGTACAGGGACGCCTTAATCCGCTTGACCATCACGACCGGACAAAAGGAAGTGATAGCCGAGGCTATATGAACCACTTCCGGAGTATGGGTTCGAGTCACTTCTGGGGTGTGAGTTTTCAGTCAGATATATATATATATATATATATATATATATATATATATATATATATATATATATATATATATATATATATATATATTCTGCAAACTAAGTGGGGTGAAAACAGGAATAATCATCGCTAGGTAAGTAATAATTAGCGAGCAGAGAGGGGGATGTCTGGCCTGCCACTCTCGTGTTATTAGCGCTGGTAATTAATGGTTCCGGACTAATGACCTTGTGTCGCCTCATCAGGAGGGCCTGCTGCTGTACCCCGGTCATTACTGAAGGTTCTTGACAGGAGGTTACAATGTTGCCTAAATGAATGGCCTGCGTTGACCTGACGTTTGAGAGTGTACTTTTGATGTAGAGATGAGTGCTCCTGTGTTGATGAAGAATTGATTTTTACCGTGGTGATAAAGAGGTTATTATTATCTGTTAAATGTACCATGGGTTAAGTGTACCGTCTGTTAAATGTACCGTGTCTTAAGTGTACCGTCTGTTTAATGTCCCATGGGTTAAGTGTACCGTCTGTTTAATATACCATGGGTTAAGTGTACCGTCTGTTAAATGTACCGTGTGTTAAGCCTACCGTCTGTTAAATGTACCATGTGTTAAGCGTACCGTCTGTTAAATGTACCATGTGTTAAATCTACCGTCTGTTTAATGTACCATGTGTTAAGCGTACCGTCTATTAAATGTACCATGGGTTAAATGTACCATTAACAGAAAACCTGGCAGCAGGACCGGGGTTGACGCGTCCTCCTCCGCCACACGACGCTGCACTCCTTCACATTGTCAGCAATAATGTTTTAACACTAGAGTGAAGATGAAAAGAACAGGCGGAGACGCAACCTCGCCGGGCTCTACGTGTCACCAGGACCACTTTCTTGTGGTATCTGGACATGGGGTCCGGGTGAGACCCTGGCAGCCTAGGTGTCCGGGACGGCACGAAAGGCGTGTAACCACTTCAAGTAAAGTCCACGACTGTAACCCGAGACAAATGCAACGGTCTGAGGAGAGGATCGTGAGCGAGTTGAGCCATACATCAATAAAGACTAACGGGTTAGTAGATTCGTGCATCAGTAAAAAAGACTTGGAAAGAGACATAACACTAAATACATAGGCAAATGCTCACTTTATCAGAATACGGACGGTAGCATATGCCAAACTGTCCAACATCCAGATATCATACAGACATTTGGACAGAGGAGCCTTCTTATTGCTATATATAACCTACGTCAGACCTTCTATTAATTATGAATGGAAATGAATCATCGAACTGAAGTAGCTAAAGAAACACTAGAGAAGGGGAAAAAGATTTGCAACAAGACGCGTTCCTGAGCTCAGGAGATTGAGTTGCGAGAAAAAATCAAGGGAACTGGATCTCGCCAAACTAAAATAAGAGAAATACAGGGGATATGATAACGACATATTAGAACCCAAATGTTATAATGAAGCAAACATAGAAACATTAGTCAAAGCAAAGAACATCAGAACAAGAGAATATTGATGGAAACTGAACATGAAGGAGGAACAAAGAAAAGCATCCCTTCTTTCCCATCCCATCAACCCCCCCCCCTCCCTCCCTTTCTAAAGATTGATTCTACCAATACCAGCCCTGCCCGCCCCCCCCTCTCTCTCTCTCTCTCTGACCTACCAGTACCAGCCCTCCCCCCTCTCTCTGACCTACCAGTACCAGCCCCTCCTCCTCTCTCTGACCTCCCAGTACTCTCCACCTCAGGAGAACCAGCACACTCGCTACTCTCCGTCCACCAGCCGCCATCATCACAGTCACTGGGGTTCTGTGTCAGTATTTACTCAACACTCAGCACGCGCCTGCTGGCCTCCACACACCAACCATATCCAGGACCAGCTGGGGCACAAATATTTTCTAGTTTATATTTGTGTGTTCGAAGTGCATTTTATATCTTTCCCTAAGACAGGCAGTCAAGAAAAGAACATAAAATTTCTTTTCAGGAGCGGACCAGTTATACGTTCAGTAAGGCATTATTGTGTTTTTTGTATATTTCGTGCTTCTTTAGTACAAAAATATTTCCTATTTGGTTACAGCTGGTTAATTAAGAATAAGGGCTAATGTTATAATGACGTAACTTCATTACCCTCATATAGTGCATCTTTTCACTAATCAATTAATTATATAACTACTAGAAGGGTATCCGGCGGTACCCGGGTCGCTCTGGTATCCAGGTCTCCCCCACACATGCACCCCACCTACCACACCCTATACCCATATCACACCCCACGCCCTTCCACCATCTCTTCCTCCTCTGCTCTCACTCGCCCTTCCCACATCTCCCTGCCGGCCCACACACACCTTAAGGTATGACAGTGTCAGACCACGGAGGTGACTCCTCCGTGGTCTGACACTGAAGGAAGGTGACTCCGACTCCTTCTGAAGATGTATTAATATACGAAAGTACTTAAGGAAATTCCTGTTTCAATTTTCCTCCGTGGTCTGACACTGTCACATTTTTAATCACGTGTTTATTTTCGTGATTTACAAACACTAAAAAATACTCTACGGAATTCGAGATGCGCATTTCATATGTAGACTTCGAGAACGGGTTATAAGGGTCCCCTGCACCAAGGCAGGTATTTGATCCGACACTGCCAACCTCCCCTCCCCATAAAAATCCCTTTTACTCCTATTAAAGCTTAATGAGGCTAGCCACAAGCATTTGGCCTTGTTCTGACAAATGAGCGCGATAAGTAGGCTAGTCGAGCCTTGCACACTTATTGTTTGGCGAAAGCACTTCAATTTAGACGCTTTGGCTGATTCACAATGCCATTATTCGAGACCTGATTAGTACGTCTTCCTTTAAGCAACATTTTAAAGCAAAAGACTTGTCCTGCTGAAAAGGAAAATATTGTCATACAATAAATAAAAATAGTCGTGCAAAGAAGGAAAGTACTGCCATACACCGAATGAAAGTTCTCTCATACATCAAAGGAAAACGGCCATGCAACAAAGGAAAACGGTCATGCAACAAAGGAAAACGGCCATGCAACAAAGGAAAACGGTCATGCAACAAAGGAAAACGGTCATGCAACAAAGGAAAACGGTCATGCAACAAAGGAAAACGGCCATGCAACAAAGGAAAACGGTCATGCAACAAAGGAAAACGGCCATGCAACAAAGGAAAACGGTCATGCAACAAAGGAAAACGGTCATGCAACAAAGGAAAACGGTCATGCAACAAAGGAAAACGGTCATGCAACAAAGGAAAGTAGTCATGTGATAAAGGAAAATACTGTCATACAAGGAAGGCAAACACTTGTGCTTCAACAAAGCAAACTACTGTTCTGAAATAAATCAAAACATATAGTTCTTCAACAAAGCAAAATACAATCCAGCAACAAAATACAGTTCTATAAATAAAAACACAGTTCTGCAAGGAAATATTTCTATAAATAACAATACAGTCCTGCAACAAAGTAAGATACAGTCTGCATCAAAGCAAAGATACAGTCCTGCATCAAAGCAAGATACAGTCCTGCAACAAAGCAAGATACAGTCCTGCATCAAAGCAAGATACAGTCCTGCATCAAAGCAAGATACAGTCCTGCAACAAAGCAAGATACAGTCCTGCATCAAAGCAAGATACAGTCCTGCATCAAAGCAAGATACAGTCCTGCATCAAAGCAAGATACAGTCCTGCAACAAAGCAAGATACAGTCCTGCATCAAAGCAAGATACAGTCTGCAACAAAGCATGATACAGCCCTGCAACAAAGCATGATACAGCCCTGCAACAAAGCAAGATACAGTCTGCAACAAAGCATGATACAGCCCTGCAACAAAGCATGATACAGCCCTGCAACAAAGCAAGATACAGTCTGCAACAAAGCATGATACAGTCTGCAACAAAGCATGATACAGCCCTGCAACAAAGCAAGATACAGTCCTGCAACAAAGCATGATACAGCCCTGCAACAAAGCATGATACAGTCTGCAACAAAGCATGATACAGCCCTGCAACAAAGCATGATACAATCTGCAACAAAGCATGATACAGTCCTGCAACAAAGCATGATACAGTCTGCAACAAAGCATGATACAGCCCTGCAACAAAGCATGATACAGCCCTGGAACAAAGCATGATACAGCCCTGCAACAAAGCATGATACAGTCCTGCAACAAAGCATGATACAGCCCTGCAACAAAGCATGATACAGTCTGCAACAAAGCATGATACAGTCTTCAACAAAGCATGATACAGTCTGCAACAAAGCATGATACAGCCCTGCAACAAAGCATGATACAGTCTGCAACAAAGCATGATACAGCCCTGCAACAAAGCATGATACAGCCCTGCAACAAAGCATGATACAGTCCTGCAACAAAGCATGATACAGCCCTGCAACAAAGCATGATACAGTCTTCAACAAAGCATGATACAGCCCTGCAACAAAGCAAGATACAGTCCTGCATCAAATCAGAACACAATCTTGCACTGAATTAAAATACAGCCCTGCAACAAATAAAAAATAAAGCCCTGCAACAAAGCAAATTACTGGACCGCAACAAAGGATTTAATTACTTGTTAATTTAATTTTGTTAAATATCATTTTGAATTTAATCTTTGTTGAAAGACTCATTACAAATATCAATGTATTATCCTACATAAATGAGAAATTCGTAAGTGTATAATATGCATGTATTTATTATTTCATACTAATTGTTTATTATAAATTTAATTGTTACATATTGTGGTGTTGTTATTAATATGTAATTATTATAATGTTTCCAATTGTGTTTATTATTGTGATTATCTTTTATGAAGACATTTAAATTTTACAAGGCCACTTGTCCTAATGTAAATAGTCATTAGTTCTATATCTTGTGGTTTTGACAATATCTTAATGTCATTATTACTGCAAATATCTACAGTGTTACTTGGACTTTTGTGCTCATTATTATTACATTAAAGTGTTCAGCATTATGGCTAATTCGTTCACTATTATGACTTTAATGTGATCAATATTATGACTTTAAATGTCATGAATTTTGACTTCGTCATTAGTATTACCATTACCATGTAAAAATGTATTATTTAATTGTATTTTTTACTCTAAGCCTTCTGCAAATGCACAATAAATGTACATTCATTTATGACTCGAGACTTGAATATGAAAGTGAAATAATCAACCAATTATTAAATCAATAACAGCGCTCCGACTCTAACAATATTTTGATTATAGATCTCAAATTAATTTAGGAAAGTCATTACCGTTGTGGCTGAGGTGAATAAGTGACCGGATGTTAAAAGACTTGTAACTTACTTATAAAGCAGCGAGACTTATATCAGCCAAATATACTGTATAAAATTATATTGAGAATTCAATTAAAAAGATAACACACAAATTAATTATGCAAAAGACAACAACAACGCCGACTAAGAAACATAATAATAAGAATTAATGAGTTATGTCACAACGTTATGACAGCTTCTGAAGTAACGAGAAAGACAGGGTTACAATGGAAGCAATAAACGAGAGTAGGTGTAGAGACGGATGTGCGCAGCAGTAGAGGAGAGAGCGAGAGCGAGAGCGAGAGAGAGAGAGAGAGAGAGAGAGAGAGAGAGAGAGAGAGAGAGAGAGAGAGAGAGAGAGAGAGAGAGAGTAGAAGAGACCTGATGAATGTTGAGTAATAACAGAGAAATTGGTTGACGGAGAAGATAATCCATCAGAAGAAATGTGAGACAGAAGAATGTCTCATGACAGACTGGAGGAGACCCAGGCGACGAAGGCACAGCACCAGGTATCGGAAGACACATGTTGATCCAGATGAATATATGTATACATGCAGATGTGTGGGTAGAGGGGAGGTGATGGGTATGGTGGAGAGGTCGACATACAGTCGTGTTGAAAAGGGTAGAGTGAAGATTGACTGATTCCGGGGGGGGGGTAGAAATAGCCTAAGCTACTCTATCCCTTTGAGATGTATTTCTTTCTTGTCTCAACAAACATACTTGAACTTGACTGATGCAAATCAACATTAAGATGCCTGAAGTAGCAGACGGAAGGCTGAAGGCAGATCAAGGATAGGGGGAAGGAGGGAGATACAAGTGCCTAAGAGGGATACATGTAAATGACAGACCACAGAGGTGAAGAGAGGACAGGACAGAGATGCAAGGAGAAGCAAGAGACAAGAGCGAGGGCGTTAATATGTGCACGAGCAACATTCAACAGCCTCGAGGGTATGCGACGTGCAAGAGTGCAATATTCAGTGATAATGAGACGGTGAATTCTAGACACGATGTATTCAGTTCTACTTTGGTGGAGAAAGGAGAACAGTAGATGAGCCGAGAATGAAGAGTGGAAGGGAGGAGAGAAGTGAATAGTAAACGGGTAGAGAACAGAAAAGAGTGGACGAGAGTAGAGAACAAAATATTCATTGTCGATGACTTCAACTTCAATTATTCTAAAACAGAACTTTTAAGAGACCCTAAAACAAATTATGTTTCCGATCAATTCTCCCCACATTTAGACATTATATGCAAAGTTCTTTGTTCTAAAGGTACTGTTGTGTATTTATTTATAAACCCATAAATTTGGGGGTTATAAATTTGTGTCTAAATTTGGCGTGAAGAGAACAGAAGAGATCAATTGGGCGGAGAACAAGGAAAAGCCGATAGGAGAACGGAGGAGATTTACCTTTTAGAGAACAGAGGAAAATGGACGGGAGGAGAACAGAAGAGAAATGGACAGAACAAAAGAGAACGCAACACAATTAATCAGAGCACAAAAGGATTAGAACGACGAGAAAGAAGAAATACATACGACCGGGCCATGAATTAATTCCACAGAGAACGGGAACAACGGGAACAAAGGTGGAAGGAGTATGGAGGAAAAACCAAGTGAAAAGCTAATAAAATAGGCAAAGACGAATGAATAACGAAGAAATTCTCAGAGAGCGAAAACGGATAATAATAATGAGAGAGTGTAAGGGGGGACTTTGGTGTTCTTGCCTTGGGTGAGTTTTGTCTTCAGTGAAACACGGTCACAGGGGCGGGTGTTGAGCGTGATGGAGGAAACAGAATGATGGAGGGTGGAGAGGGACGAGGAAAAGAGGAAGGGGGAGGAGGGGGATTTAGGAGGCTAAAGTAGAGTGAAATTGAGGGAGAACGTTCGCTGGCCGAGGGTGGAGTGGACAATGTTAGTGGAGTCAGGTGGACTGTAATCATAGGTGAAGGCAGCTGGTGCACCCAGGATAAACATGCAGACGGTGGGGCACGGAGGCCGGACTGGTGGCGAGGAAGTTGTTGGTAAAAGACCATCACTACAAGCTCGCCAACCGCCCCCCCCCCCTCCACTTTTTTTTTTGGTCCCACTACCACAAGTTCATTTCCATCCCCCCCCCTCTCATGCCTGCACCCCTCTCCCCCTCCCCCAGCACAACATGCTCGCACCCACCCCAGCACAACACTGCTCACCGTGGTCATATTTTAGGTCCCCTCAAGTTTCTCTGCTGTGCTCAGTCTTTTATCTCCCTACCCATGTCTCTTCTCTTCCTCAATTACCCTTTCGTCACTGATCTCACCTCCCCCTTTCCCCTGTTCCTCTCTTTTTTCCACATTCTTCTCTCATTGTTTCCAGTTGATCCTTTTCCATCCACAATCTTCCTCACTCCCCAATTCTCTCAGTTTCTCTTTCTCCGAGTCTCTCTCTCTCTCTCTCTCTCTCTCTCTCTCTCTCTCTCTCTCTCTCTCTCTCTCTCTCTATGTGAACCTCTTTGTTCGTCTGGTTGTCCCTTTGTCCGCCGTTTCTCATTCCCTGCATCCCACCCTCCCTGCCTCCCCCTGCTCCCCAACCCTACCTACCTACTACCTTCCCTGCCTAACACCGTACATCACTCCCTCTCACCCTTCCGCCCTCCCTCTGACCTCCGCCACTGCTTCTCTCCCTGACTGTACAGTGTGGATTCCTTTGCTATTGTTGTTTGCTTATAACAAGCATTTTCAGCTCATTGTAATTGAGAATGTACAAGAGCTGGGTTTTTGAAATGCGCTCGTGTGGTTTCGGCAGTCTCTCTTCCCTGTCACTGTACTCTTCCAGTCAATATACTATGCAGTCACTGTTCTCTTCCAGTTAATGTACTATGCAGTCACTGTTCTCTTCCAGTTAATGTACTATGCAGTCACTGTTCTCTTCCAGTTAATGTACTATGCAGTCACTGTTCTCTTCCAGTTAATGGACTATGCAGTCACTGTTCTCTTCCAGTTAATGTACTATGCAGTCACTGTTCTCTTCCAGTTAATGTACTATGCGGTCACTGTACTTTTCCAGTTAATGTACTATACAGTCACTGTTCTCTTCCAGTTAATGTACTATGCAGTCACTGTACTCTTCCAGTCAATGTACTATGTGTACTCAATGTATTCTCAAAACCATATTCTTGTAGTCACTATACTCTCACCGTAACTATACAATCACAATGAGTCACTATGCTATTGCAGTCACCGTACTCTCATAGTTACTGAACTCTTGGAGTCACCGTACTCTCATAGTCACTAAACTCTTGCAGTCACTATACTCTCATAATTACTGACCTCTCACACTCACAGTAATGTCAGTCACTAAACTATCACAATCACTATCTTCCCAGTTACAGTAATAACAATTACTGCATTTTCAGTTACATTACCTTAGCTATCACTATTATTACAGTTACCACACTCACAGTCACTATACCGTGACTGTACTCTCAGTTACTGTGCTTTAACAGTCAAAGTAATATCACAGTCACTGTGCCTCCACAGACATTATAAACTCCAGTCACTATACTCTCACATAGTAATACCACACAAGGCTGAGCGCCTTATGTTATGGGTGCAAATTTCTGACAGTCCGCGAAGTTGGACCAGGCGCGGAACTTTGCGAATCTTGGCATGTTGTAGGCTCTGATGTTCTGTCCAGTCCAACGAGTGAAGACTAGAGATAAGCCTCCTCCCACAATTGTCCGTCCACCTGGTCAGGCATTCTGATGAATGATGGGTGGAAGGCAGTCCAGTAGATCAGTGCATACTCAAGATGGGAGTACATCTGCGTTTCCTATAAGGTTTTACAAACCCTGATGTCAAGAAGTGAGGAGATGCGACAGTGTTGTAAGTTTCCTGGCTGTTTACTGTGGAATCCTGTTACTTTCCTGCGCCATCTGTTACTTTGCTGCGCCATCTGTTACTTTGCTGCATCATCCGTTCCCTTGATGTGCCATCTGTTACTTTGCTGTGTCATCTGTTTTTCAAATAAATAATTGTCTACTTTCCTCGAGAGCCAAGTATTCGACCTTGCCATGGGTTTGCTCTCAGAATAAAATATTTATTTAAAATTTCCAGTTATTATATACTTATGGAAATATTTTGGAAGACTTTCACACTCTCCGTAATATATATATTTTAGTTTTGTTCTAGCACTTTAAGACCCCGGTGAGATATATGACACCTGTCATCATTACCACTGAGTTAAAGTTTCAGGCAAATGTATCCTCGTTTATAAAGCTTTTAGGGGCAAGAATTCACGAATAAAAGGCAAAAAATAGGACGCCAGGAAATCAGACGCAAGCCCACTGTAGCTTCCGCAACATTATCAAACGTCATCATGTTGTGGCAACGTTGCACCGACGTAGGGATAGTATCAGATAACGTTGTGGGAATGATGGGATTAGACAACACACACAGAGATCACACTAACGTGATGCATCAAATGAACAAATCAGTGGATTAAGGCAGTGTCTGGGATGCTCCCGGACGCAGGTTCGAATCCTCGTCACGGCCCTTGTGGATTTGTTCGTGGACTAGACAATATTCACGTATGGGCAACCACGTGGTGTGTCCTCAGACCCTTCACACACTGTCATAAGATTGGTAATTAGCAGTTTTACAATTAGAACTCTTTTTCACTGTCTTAAATGATCGCCGTCTCCATCTGCCTATCGGTCCTGTATACAGCTCAAGCTTCGCCTCTGAAGACAACTCTGGCTTCGTTTATGTACACAACTTTTGCAAAGCTATTAGCTTTACCCATGTGCACGGCTCTTGCTTCGCCCATGTACACAGCTCAACCTTCTCCATGAACAAAACTCGAGCTTCGACGCCTGCATATGATTTCCTTTGTATAATTCTTATATATATATATATATATATATATATATATATATATATATATATATATATATATATATATATATATATATATATATATATTTATATATATATATATATATATATATATACTCACATATATCCCCAGCTCTTCATCTTCGTCACTACCCTCCCCAACCTCTACCGCCCTGGCCCTACCCCGCCACTTCCGACGTTTACCTCGTACGCTTAACAAAAATGTTGTTGGTTGTAAGCGACACTTGTGTTAGCGTAGAGTGCCAGCCTCGAGGCACTGGCTGGACAGGGCCATTATGTTGAGGCTCACTCCTGCTGGGGCCACCACCGCACGACGTTACAATCTCATTATCCTTCACCTTAATGCTTACCCCTTTTTTTTTCCTCTGCCTTTCTTAATTTTCTTCATGCGTTCACTGTGAATGGCCGAGCGTTCGAGGGACCAATGACTGATGAGAGGGGAGGGGGTAACTGATCATATATATATATGTTATTCAGACGGGAGGATATTGTGGCGATAAAACTTGAAAAGTCAGTATTATAAAAACTGAATATAAGTCACCAGTCTTGCTCTCTCAGGTTCTTCCCACTGGGAAGAACCTGAGAGAACAAGATGGCGATGTTAATGTGGGAGAACAAGACTGGTGATGTTAATATTCACGATACTTTTACTATCTCATAAGATATCAATCATTATCCAAGACATCTTACTTTTGGAAGTGTCAACTGCATCACAATGCTAAGTGAGTACCACGTTACACTGAATGACATGTAAGGAAAAGTTCTTAAAGTTTCTCTTAATGACTCACAGTAGAAACAACATTCTTCTGTCAGGTATGGATGCCATGGTGTCCGCAAAGCTCACCCATATTGCTTTTTCCCGCCATCTGTTCCTCCTGAAAAGCATGTAATAACTTGTCCAAGACACCCTCCCTAAACATATAGGTGATTCATCAGTGATACACGACCAGGCTTCATTCTGAGCACCGAACAGGGCAATGTTCTCGCAAAATCA
Organism: Procambarus clarkii; assembly: GCF_040958095.1. Taxonomy (NCBI): domain Eukaryota; kingdom Metazoa; phylum Arthropoda; class Malacostraca; order Decapoda; family Cambaridae; genus Procambarus; species Procambarus clarkii. Next base: position 14,489,735 of record NC_091158.1, read on the forward strand.
ACACCTCGACCAATCCCAACAAAACAAACAGAATTGAGCTGTCACAGCCAATTATCCAGCTGTGACAGCTCAATTCTGAAGAGCTGAACCCAGACTCAAGGCTGCAACAACACAATAGCGCCTCGTCAATACAGCCGTGAGTGCCCCCCATGCAGTGAATTCTGTTTTAGTGGTACACGTCTGGAACACGGATCCAGATCCGTGTTCCAGGAGCTACGGATCCAGGAGCTACTAGTTAGATTATGCAGACATAAATAGTAAACACACACACACACACACACACACACACACACACACACACACACACACACACACACGTTCATTTCTTCTCACTCTCTGACACTCAGCAGCTGCTAAAGCCTCTCCACTCCCCGCTCTACGAGCTCTTCAACGGCATCTGAAGCAACGTCTTAACAAGCGGTAAAAAATACGCCTCGTTAGGTCCGAGAGGCTCCGTGTGCGTGTGTACTCACCTAACTGTGCTTGCTGACACCCACTGGTCTTCAGCCCCAAGATCCCGCCTCTCACCCCGACTTGTGACGGTCAGAAACAATGTGGAAAGGAGAAATGGAGGCGGAAAGATGGAACCAGTGCGAAAGTTGTAGGGAAGAGGAGGGGAATCATGGGAGGGAAGTATTGCGGACGAGCTTGAAGATGATAATGTGGAGGTAGAAGAGAAGGAATTAGTGTGGTGGTAGGAGGAGTAGAAGAGAAGGAAGGTCAGTGGTGGTAGGAGGAGGAGGAGTTAGAAGAGAGCTAGGGGTAAGGTAGTGATGAGTAATGAGCTGATGAGTGTTGATAATGGAGTCATGCAAGTAGCTGTGGAGAAACAGGCCATCAGAGTGAGATAATGAGAGAAGAGTAAAACTAGCTGATGAAGGGTGAAGGAAAGAAGATAGGTAGATGTCCTTGTGTGTGTGTGTGTGTGTGTGTGTGTGTGTGTGTGTGTGTGTGTGTGTGTGTGTGTGTGTGTGTGTGTGTGTGTGTGTGTGTGTGTCAACTATTATACTCCATTATTTTGTTACTGTTACATATACTTTATGTCATGCATATATGCCTGCAGGTAAGGTAACATTTCAGTAAAGTATATTGCCATTTATAGGGTACATTACTATTATATATTTTATATACAACAAATTCGCCCATATATCACAGCTGTTGCAGAATTAATGATAATTTGGCTGAAACTAATGATGCAGACGTCAGGGAATGAGAGTGCGGTAAAATAATGTATATTTTTTGGAGCACACCAAGTTCATAAATCACTTCCTGACCATATATATATCCGCGAAGCGCTATTTATATACCCGGCTATATATATATATATATATATATATATATATATATATATATATATATATATATATATATATATATATATATATGTCGTACCTAGTAGCCAGAACTCACTTCTCAGCCTACTACTACCTATAGTGTTCTCTGTATTTCTTCCACACTATTTTGTTATCTTTGCTTCCAGACACTGCATGTTGAATCATAGGCTCATCTTGTTTCTTGTAATCCTTATGGGCGGTATAAATCTTTGTTCAGCTTTTTTGAGTTTGTCCGTTGTTCGTGTGTGTGTGTATCCTCTCACCTAGTTGTACTCATCTAGTTGTGCTTGCGGGGGTTGATCTTTGGCTCATTGGTCCTGCCTCTCAACCGTCAATCAACTAGTGAGGGTAGTGGCGTTGGTTTGGGTAGTGATGTTGGCGAGGGTAGTGGTGTATGTATGTGTGTGTGTGTTTACTAGTTGTGTTTTTACGGGGGTTGTGTTTTGCTCTTTCGGCCCGCCTCTCAACTGTCAATCAACTGTTTACTAACTACTTTTTTTTTTTCCACACCACACACACACACACACACCCCAGGAAGCAGCCCGTGACAGCTGACTAACTCCCCGGTACCTATTTACTGCTAGGTAACAGGGGCATTCAGGGTGAAAGAAACTTTGCCCAATTGTTTCTGCCTCGTGCGGGAATCGAACCCGCGCCACAGAATTACGAATCCTGCGCGCTATCCACCAGGCTACGAGGCCCCACTATGTGTGTGTGTGTGTGTGTGTGTGTGTGTGTGTGTGTGTGTGTGTGTGTGTGTGTGTGTGTGTGTGTGTGTGTGTGTGTGTGTCCATATAAACAAGCTTTCCTATGTTCGTACCTCAGTGTCGCCGTCATTCAAGGCAACACACTAATTCCCCCCATCAATATATCCACCACTTTACACGGACACATTGTTCCAGCCTCAGATATTAATTCCAACTCACTATATTCAGCACCGTGGACTACTGCAGTTGGACCAACATCATGCAACATTGAAGCTTTTGAATGCAATTCACCCCATTCCACGATCCATTAACCTCTAACACTGTTATATATATATATATATATATATATATATATATATATATATATATATATATATATATATATATATATATATATATATATATATACCCTACACCCCATGTTTTGTCGGAGCATATGCTTACGTTGAATAAATACATACACGCTGAGGGGTCGAAAATCCCATTACCCTAACCTGTATATACAGATCAATTACCCATAGCCTTGTATGACCTCCTGTCCTACACACCAACCCAGCACACTGAAACACTTCCAACTGTTTTCCCGTCGAAGGAGAAGCTGCAGCTGTTGAAACACAAGAGGAAGATCAAAGCGGTGTTGACGTCGGCCTTCTGGATTACCACCACCGACTCTCTCTTCAGGACGTGAGAGGACATATTTGTCTTACTAACCGTTTGTCTTGAATTTAAAAATGTACGTGATAATGATTGCGATGTCTTTGATAGTTTTGGCGTTTACTGGTCACTGAGTGGGGTGTGGTGACACTGTTTGTGGTGTGTATACATACATATACTATACATATATATACATACATATATATATATATATATATATATATATATATATATATATATATATATATATATATATATATATATATATATTATTTTTGCGCGCCTCGGGAGAGTTTGACGCAATGCGTACATTTTCCGCTACGGCCCGCTAGGGAATGCAACGTGAACGGCTGAATATATATGTTCACGAGATGAGCGTTCCTCCACCTGGTCTGAGGGTGGATGTGTTGATGTGGGGGGGGGGGGGTGGTCCTATGAAGATGGTGGTGCTGGTTGGGTTGGTGGTGTTGAAAGGAGGGGGAGGGGGGGGGGGGGTAGCGTTGGTGAGGGTAGTGGTGTTGGCGGGGTTAATGGCGGTGGTGAAGGAAATGGGGTTACTTACCGGCAGGGTATTTAATCACCCGGTACTTACTGGGAGAGTCTGTGATCACTGAGTACTTACTGTGAGGTTCTATGATCACCCCAGTACTTACAGGGAGGGTCTGTGAGAGGGAGTGTTGTTACTGCTGTAAGTGGTAATGCTGATGTAATAGTGCTCTTATTGTTTATGTAATCTACCAAGTTAACACAACTGTTGTATTCGTCAATTATTGTCTTTTATCAATACTATTAATGTTACCGGAAGACAGACAGTCACAATAACATGGCTGGACACTACACACCCAACCCACACGCCTGAAATAAAGGAAGTGGCGACGTTTCGGTCCATCGTGGACCATTATAAAGTGACGGTACTGCCAACTTTACTGGTTCGTCTGTTCATTGAAGAAGGAACAGCATCAGAAACCTGTCTAATATCAGTTGCTAATAAAGCCGTACCATTAACAGGTGTGAGCTTCAGACGCAGTGGTACAGTACTTTTAAACTCTGCAACACCAGATGGTACTGAGAGTAATGTTGCATCAACACCAGCATGTTGCAGAAAGAGGATCGGTATTCGAGCAAGTGTTGCAAGAAGAGGTGAAACAATGAAGCAGAGACAAAAATCGCACTATTAATGCACAAAATGACAAGTGAAGGGAATGAAGCATGGCCAATAGGAAACTTTTGTTGATACAGAAACAGAAGAACTGCTAGCTTTACATTAGTAGTAATAGTACAACCGCTAGTTAAACCATGGTAGTAATAGTAGAAGGATCAGCAGCACCTGAAGTAGTAATACAAGTACTGGCTGCACTAGCACTATTAATAAAGGAAGTAATAGTTGCACCAGCAGTAATAGCCTGTTTAACCAGCTATTAAGAGACATATTTATCTATATCATATTGCAATATCATATTATTGCAATATATCATATTATCTATATCACATTTAATATATATATATATATATATATATATATATATATATATATATATATATATATATATATATATATGTATATATGTATTGTGTATATATATATGTATGTCTCCTCTGAATACTTTTTATTTTCTTCTCCGGAGCTATGGGTCCCCACATTGGCACCAGAGGTGGTACCCTCACAAACTCTTATATATATATATATATATATATATATATATATATATATATATATATATATATATATATAATATATATATATATATATATATGACAGGTGTCAGACCACGGAGGAAGAATTGAAACAGGAATTTCATTAAGTACTTTCGTATATTAATACATCTTTAGAAGGAGTCAATATATATTAATATACGAAAGTACTTAAGGGAAATTCCTGTTTCAATTCTTCCTCCGTGGTCTGACACTCACATTTTTAATCACGTGTATATTTTTCGTGATTTACACACACACACACACACACACACACACACAAACACACACACACAAACACACACACACAAACACACACACACAAACACACACACACACACACACACACACACACACACACACAACACACACACACAAATATATATATTATATATATATATATATATATATATATATATATATATATATATATATATATGTGTGTGTGTGTGTGTGTGTGTGTGTGTGTGTATACACTCACCTAGTTGTGCTTGCGGGGGTTGAGCTCTGACTCTTTGGTCCCGCCTCTCAACCGTCAATCTACTGGTGTACAGATTCCTGAGATTCTCGAGCTCTATGATATCTACATTTGAAACTGTGTATGGAGTCTGCCACCGCCACATCACTTCCTAGCGTAATTTACTAACTACTCAGACACTGAAAAAGTTCTTTCTAATGTCTCTGTGGCTCATTTGGGTACTCAGTTTCCACTTGTGTCCCCTTGTGCATATACCACCCGTGTTAAATAATCCATCCTTGTCTACTCTTGTCAATTCCCCTGAGAATTTTATTTATGGTGATCATGTCTCCCCGAGGTCTTCTGTTTTCCAGCGACGTGAGGTGCAGTTCACGCATGCCTCTTTGTTCTGGGACTAGCCTAGTGGCATACCTCTGAACTTTTTCCAGCTTCGTCTTTCCAGCTTAAACAAGGTTCTGAAGGATTCCTTACACAGGTTCCTGAAGGCAGTTTTGATGTTAGCCAGCCTCGCATATGCCGCCGATGTTATTCTTTTGATGTGGGGCTTCAGGAGACAGGTTTGGCGTGATATCAACGCCTAGATCTTTCTCTTTGTCTGTTTCGTGAAGGACCTCCTCTACCAGTTGGTATCCAGTGTCTGTCCTCCTATTTATTTCCCCTAGTTCCATCACCTTACATTTACAGTGGTGTGTACAAGTGTGTGCGTGTGTGTACTCACCTAGTTGTGTTTGCGGGGGTTGAGCTCTGGCTCTTTGGTCCCGCCTCTCAACTGTCAATCAACTGGTGTACAGATTCCTGAGCCTATTGGGCTCTGTCATATCTACATTTGAAACTGTGTATGGAGTCAGCCTGTGTGTGTGTGTGTGTGTGTGTGTGTGTGTGTGTGTGTGTGTGTGTGTGTGTGTGTGTGTGTGTGTGTGTGTGTGTGTGTGTGTGTGAGTGAGTGTGTGTGAGTGTGTGTATAGGCCTTCATGCATATATTACTCATTTAAAAAGTTGTTTAAATAATATTATACACTCAAGTTTTATTAATATATTTTACTTGGTTAAATATATCTATCTTAGCAACGCACTCTAAAAATACCTTCAGCCTAAAGAGCAACTCGCTGGGCAAGGTATATTTAGCAACACAAAACTCTCAATAAACACGGAAACACAGCAGCGAATGTATTTACACCTAGATGGGTGCAAATACAGCTTTCAATAACATTATGTTTTAGCAACGAGAAGATAAACGTAAGAGATTTGTGTTTATATCACTGGCTATTAATTCTTAATGATGTTAACGACGTCATCGGGGTCAGAGGAGCAGCTCCCCTGCACCTCAGGCGGTCTCCAGGGGCTTGGTTTCTTATCCTGGTCAAGCTGGCTGTTGTTGTGCCTTTCTCTCACTTTAAAAATTATTGATTTATAACTTATTGTTAATAACAATGTCTCTTTTTTTATTTTTTTTAGCCACCATTAATTTTCGACCTTTGTTACATTAGTTGTTACTAATGTCTTGTTACCGTAACAAGTTTTCATTGTACTCATGTATTTACAAGCCGTATGCAGTATCACAATTTATAATAACAATCACCGATGATCATTGTACATTCATTGTAAACTGTATTTATTTGGAATAAAGAAAATAATGAAAACCAAAGCTCAATTTTCCTCATGTGTAATTTTTCTATTAGCAGTTGTGTGCCCTACACACAAGCAGGAATACCACACCTGTAAACACCTGTTGCCACACGCACGTGCTAACTAGCCGTACGTCTTATCAGTCCGCACCCACGCTGCCTACTGCCTACTTTCCCATACACACGGTGACGTCACTGTCTCGTGAGAATCGATGCCAGCTACACTTTTACACCGCACAGTTGTCTCACTCTGGCGGACATTCTCATCACACATGCACACGTTCAGTCTTTAAACGACATCATTACGATCATACTAGTTCCAGAATTCAACTATACAAAGGAGATTTGTGGTGTTTTAAAAGAAAAGGAGAATGGAAGCGTTGGCCACTCATGGCATTTCGTGACTCCTAGAGTCGCGCTGTGATTGGTCGACACCGCCTGGTCGCTCGTGATTCGGCGAGCGTGTTGCGGAGCTGGCCCGGGAGCACGTGGCTCGCCTCCATCAATGAAGATCATATAACAGCCATAAAAATAGTATTATGCTGACGTTTTTACAGTTCCTTAAGTGGCGGGAACGCAATTGTCGCCGGCGTCCAGTGGTGAGGAGAGTGGGGGAGGAGCTGCGACCACCGTGACAAGTGGTGAAGTGTTCTGTTGTTGAGGAATTGTGACACTCTGTATTACTGGGTGTGCAATTGTCTGTTTGTATACTCTCTTAGTTCTTTATCTTTCTCTCCCTGCCCTCTCTCCTCTCTCTCTCTCTCTCTCTCTCTCTCTCTCTCTCTCTCTCTCTCTCTCTCTCTCTCTCTCTCTCTCTCTCTCTCTCTCTCTCTCTCCATTCTCTCCTCTCTCTCTCTCTCTCTCTCTCTCTCTCCATTCTCTCCTCTCTCTCTCTCTCTCCATTCTCTCCTCTCTCTCTCTCCATTCTCTCCTCTCTCTCTCTCTCTCTATTCCCTCCTTCCCTCTCTCTCTCTCTCTCTCTCTCTCTCTCTCTCTCTCTCTCTCTCTCTCTCTCTCTCTCTCTCTCTCTCTCTCTCTCTCACCAACCTTCCACATCTCTCTCTCTCTCTATCTTCCTGCTCTCACTCTTTCTCCCTGTCCTTTCCTTTCCCCTCTCTGCCTGCCCACCCTTTCTCTCTCCATGACCTGCCCCTTCCCTCTCTTCTTCTGCCCGTTCTTTCAATTTCTTTCTATTTCTCTCTGCCTCATTTTTTGCTGTCACCAGAGCATAAAATGCTTAGTCTTACTCTTTACAACAGGACCAATTTAGCGAGTTCAATTTCCTGTCAATATGTAAATTCCTTCCACAGCGAACGGACGACATTCTTCCCACTCAGTGCCACTCCCACAGTGCCACTCCCACACAGTAGTATCACTCCCACAGTGCCACTCCCACACAGTAGTGCCACTCCCACACAGTAGTATCACTCCCACAGTGCCACTCCCACACAGTAGTATCACTCCCACAGTGCCACTTCCCACAGAGCAGTGCCACTCCCACACAGTGCCACTCCCACACAGTAGTGCCACTCCACACAGTGCCACTCCCACACAGTAGTATCACTCCCAGTGCCACTCCCACAGTGCCACTCCCACACAGTGCCACTCCCACAGTGTCACTCCCTACATACACCAGTGTCAAAAGCGCCTCTAAATGAACACAAGGAAACTGTGTATTAAAACTTTAAAAACATTCACCGAAATACGAGAAAATAGTTCAATATTAACAGAAAACAAACAAAACAAAAGTAAATCATTGGTTTTGTGTTGGGCTTAAGGCCTCTTAACCCCAGGAAGATTGGTATGGCCTATCAGCCTCAGGAGGATTGCTAAAGCCTGAAACATTTGGAGAGTTATTAAGGCTATCAACCTCAAGGGGTTTGTTAAAGCCTATCAACCTTGAGATGATTTTCAAGACCTAGCAACCTCTTGAGGGAGTGTGAAGTCCTATAAACCTCTGGAGGGTTATTAAAACCTTTCAAACTGTCGAGGATTATTAAGCTTTATCAGCGTTTGGATGGGTGTTAAGGCCTATCAAGATCTGAGGGTTGTTATGGCCTATCAACATCTGCGGGGTTGCTGAGGGCTATTAACCTCTGATGGTTATTATGGCCACCACAATAGTTTACTGACCAACCAGTTACCACACTTTACCTATGAATATGTTCAGTCTTGAACTAAACATTTAGTGATAAACACCGAGAAGAAGGGCGCACCCCTAAAGTGCATATCCCGTGATAATTGAATAATATCCATATATGTATAATTGTATACATAATTGTTTAATTCTATTAACGTTATTGATGAAACAGTCTATCGTCACCAAGATTGATTATATTACATATTACACAATGTAATTATAATTGAATTAGTATTAATATTATTATTAATATTATTATTATTAATATTATATTACTATTGTTATAAGATTGTAATTAATATTGTGTTATTATTATTTGCATCAACCTTAGCAGCACACTTAGAGCCTCTGTGAGTAATTTGCTGTTTTAAATTCAATTTTTGTAAATGAATGTATAATGGTAAAGTTGAGAGTGGCCGGCCATCACAGCAAGAGCACCGTACTTCAGACCCAAACAACAGCACTGGGAAATATGAAGATTTGCTGTAAATACCCCGGCACAATAGCTGCTGGAAATTCGTGTTGGCTGCCTCACTGCACTATTTCCAATTACCATTTGGACTATTATACCAGTTTTTCACTGGCCAATCCGGTATAATGCAGCAAGCAAAATTTTGTGTTTAACATCTATCATTTTTTTGAGCATTCATTTTCTCACTCGGCTTTAAAGGCAAAATTGTAACTATTGGGCAAAAAACATTTGTTGCTGTATTCACTCTGATATAATGTTGTTGTTGTTAAAGATTCGCTACCTGGAACAAGTTCCAAGTAGCACGGGCTATGGTGAGCCCGTATCTCCGATATAAACTACCTGGAGTTTGAGTTGTTTTATGAATGCTAACATACATACGTTCGCGTGTTGTGTTTTTACACAGCTTGTACGTGTTTGCGGGAAATGAGTCTTAATTCTTGGGCACAGCCTCCTCAGCCTACATCGCCTGGTATATCAATTTCTGAGCCATTCGGGAACTTGTCATATTGGCATTTGAATAAGTGAATATTTGCATCTGAATGTTGACAGTAAATTACAATACCGTGGGTGAAAAATAGACACCAAACTTTGAAAACAAAAAATTACGAAGTTTTGGTCGGTCCTGGACAATTATCAAGTCCTGGACGGACCGAAACATTGAGATTTCCATTAGTTTAAGATGTGCGGATTGAGTGTCTTTGCATTTGAATCGCTGGACTGTTTCAAGCGTAGGTTAGACATATGAGTGAGGTCGTTGGTTATAAATGAGATGCCTCGTATGGGAAAAAAGGTTTTTGACAATTTCCTATGTTCATTATATTGACAGAAGCGTGTATGAGCAGAATGTTATCATACTGTACTGGCAAATGAACGAAGAACCTCCAGGAACGTGTAGACACTTTAGGATGACTCATATGTTTGTACACGGGTGCACTTGCACACTCCTGCATGTGCATCTATGTTTCGACACATCTATGTTTCGACACATCTATGTTTCGACACATCTATGTTTCGACACATCTATGTTTCGACACATCTATGTTTCGACACATCTATACTTCGACACATCTATGCTTCGACACATCCATACTTCGACACATCTATGCTTCGACACATCTATACTTCGACACGTGTATCCTACGACCTTGCCCCACGCAGCAGCATCACAACAAATCCCAACCATCGTCAACAACTGGAGAATAACAATATCCACGACACCATAAACCCACCAGTCACAGCGAAGGACGTTGATTAAAGACCGCGAGCAGTCAGCCAATAGCGTGGCGCGTTCCTCTAATGAGTCTGATTGCTTAATGTAGCGACATGTAATGATTCTGTCAGCCGTGCCCATTGAATTTCAACACAACATTATTTATATAGTTTTCATATCCTTTAAATATCCGTTCGCTGCCACTAATACACTGCTAAAAAAGTGACATTTCAAGGTGCATTATTCATAATTATTAAATCAATTTATATTGAGAGCAAAAAATACGTATATTCTACAAAATAATTTACTAAATAAGATGGTAAACGCAGTGAAGAGGATTCATCTTAACGAAAGACGACCTTCAGTTTTGACCAAATCTACCAAGGTTGACTGGGCCGATGAATCATTGTAAAGGCACGGAAGTCCCCTTGGGGGGGAGGGGGGGGGGGTACAGCGAAGTGTAAACGAGCAAACAATGTTGCCATGTCCTTGAAGTTTCCCTCCCGGACTAACTGGAAAGAACCGGGGTACTGACTGCTTCCCCAGTCACACTAACTGGTATACTGGCAATATAACCCTCACCGTCGCCCTCCACAAAAGTGGGTATGTGTGTCAATATGAAGCGAAGTAAAAGTTAACTCTCATTTTCTTATAACGTGTGATGATGATCAAGGGGGATGTTTAGTGCCACTATGGAGCGGCGCGGAGTGCCAACGGGTGCCAGACGCCTCAGCATCCCTCGTAGTCGAGAGACACCGTCATCACTCTTGTGTGTGGCGGTTACTGATATGGACGGTGGTGAAGGCACGTGATTGTGTATTGGTGATTGGGTAGTTATAATGAGGGCGGTATTATGCTTAGCGGTGTAAGTGTGAGTAGAAGTGCTTGTGATTGTGGTGATGGGGTGTTGGTAGTGTGGACAAGGGTATTGGTATAGGTGGGGGTGGTGGTGGTATAGGTTGGGGTGATGGTATGGGTGGGGAGTGGTATGATTAGGGTAATGACATGTGGTAGGGGTGGTATAAATGGGGTGATGGTATCATACGAGAGTGATAGGATTGGGGTGATGAAAAGCGACCTACCCTTCTGTTTACACAG
>NC_091158.1:14503644-14506175 GCF_040958095.1 Procambarus clarkii
AATTTTCCTTTCGAAAATAATTTTTTGTGTAATATTTTTTTATATAAAATATATACAGGTTGAGTATCGGAAATTTTGATATCCATCCTTCCCTTTTTTAAAACCTAATTATTCATAAAACTCCTTAGAACCTCCTGCCCTTGGCTATGAATATAGGCAAGTCGCAGAAATGGAGGTAGCAATAAGAAGACCGGTTCGCACTGACGGCAAGCTCAACAGCCAATCACATTACTTGTCTGGATTGCCTCAGCTTAGTCCAAGCGGCAACATGTTGCAGAACAGTATTACCTGGACGTGATACAGGAAGGCTGACACTGAAGCTGTATATGCAGATTAACAATATATTCATTAGGATCCATGCGAAAATCATATATATATATAATATATACATATATATATATATATATATATTATATATTTATATATATATATATATATATATATATATTATAATATATATATATATATATATATATATATATACACATATATATAGGAACCTAAGCGTACTCAACATTATATGCCTTGCCTGTGCCTAACATAATATACAAGTCTCTACAGTAATGTCTTTTGTTATACACTTTCTAACAACTGTTTCAGTATAAAGCTTAACATCCTTAGATATAATGGTCTAACGAGACGATGACTGGCGCGTTTTGCTCAAAAATTAACGAAATCTTGCATGATGACGTCTGTCATGCGTTTCATCGAGGGACATTCTTCCCTTGGAACGCGCGCCCGTAATCCTACTCTCCCTCTCCAAACAGCAAAAGTTGGTACTTTGCACCCCGTGGGCTAATGGTGTGTTGTTGGCATATTAATTTGGCCCTCCTCCGGGGCTCTCGTGTTGCGGGAGAGGAAATATCGCCACACTCTCCAAAGTTTTCAGGCAGCACTTAATCTCGTCTTATTTTTGGCCTTATGCATCTCTCAGATTTTGTAAGCAATGAAAGTAATGTATTTGTACGTGGTTTTGTGTTTGTGTGTATATGTATACTTAATGTGTTTATGTATGTTAATGTGAGTGTATGTACATGTGTATCTAGCGTTATGTGGTGAGTATATTTGGGAGCGTCTATGATGGTGTGTGTATATGTGTATATACGTGGGTGTATTTATGGTTATGTGTGTGTGTGTGTGTGTGTGTGTGTACTCGTATGTATGTTTATAATGGGTACCAAATGGAAAGGAGGCCTTCGGGGCGCATGAGAGAGAGAGAGAGAGAAGAGAGAGAGAGAGAGAGAGCGAGGAGAGAGAGAGAGAAGAGAGAGAGAGAGGAGAGAGAGAGAGAGAGAGAGAGAGAGAAATTTGGCAAGATATACTAAAGCATAATGTACAAGCAGGCCATACAACCATCAGAAACACTGAGCACCCTCCCCCCCCCCCGACGCATCCTCCTCATCAATATTCTACATAAAACACATTCCTCCAGGGAGTAAAATATCTCGCAAAAAATAAACAAAATAATATATAAAAAAAAATAGCCCATCAGGCTGGGAATGACATAAGTTATCCGGATGAAAAAAAAAATCCAGTTTATGTGTTTTCCTTAGAGAGCTTTCCCAGAAGGACAATATTCCGGCCTAACACAGCGGGAAAGCAGCCGTACAGCGGCCGTATTAAACGCAGCCGACCCTGCCATCCTCAACCGCGGCTGGGGAGAGGCAGAATTAAGGCGGCGATAAGAAATGTGATTATATGCCTTGTTGAGACGAGTCACCCCGAGTCTCCAACAGCAAGTGATGCGTGATTTAATCCCCCCCCCCCCTGATATACGTGGAAAATAATATTACGATATCTTAACTATTAAGATATCTTAGCTACCGCCCTCACATGTAAAACGGCTCAAAGATGATAAATGTCTATAAGTTACATATGCTTCATGATGGTCGCTTTGATAAGCTTCTCAAAAGTTATATTAACCGACAGTCACCCCCAGATAAACGTCTCAAAGTTACGTTTAATCAACAGGGGCCCTCCTCAATAACCGTCATATGGTTACGTTTAATCAACAGGGTCCCTCGATAAACGTCTCAAAGTTACGTTTAATCAACAAGGGCCCTCCTTAATAAAACGCTCAAAGTTACGTTTAATCAACAGGGTCCTCGATAAAACGTCTCAAGATACGCCGATTACCCTGGCATTAGAGACGGCTGGGCTCTTCTCACAAGAAAATATTAAGTAATTTAAGGAAAGGAACCTCATTTCTAATACGATATTAATCATCATATTTTATGCAGCTGTTAACAGAGCAGCACTAGTGTGGAGCTTTTATATTTGTTCCGTGTGCGTTTGGTGCTTTTTTGGGGGGAAATTAAACTGAGGATTTTAATTACGTTAAAAAAGATTTGTAAACAGTAATATCACAAAAGATATTTTATTGTAATGAAATGAGCTGCTGGGTTGATTATAATTATATTATCTTTTTCTATATTTTCTTAAGATTTCATAATTGTTCTTATAATCTCTAAAATAGCTGTTATCTATGAAAAAATCGATGGGATACGAACCTGCGACCAAGGCATGTGCAG